>NW_026651598.1:7500-308025 GCF_030265065.1 Corythoichthys intestinalis
AATGAGCTAACTATAGACTAACCAAAACCAAATACTTACCTCAACCAGATACTTACCTCAACCGTTCTTATCCAACTAACCCTAAACATACTAGACTGACCCTAGACTTACACTAAACCTAACTACATTAATCCTAGGCTAACACTAAATCTAACTTGACTAACCCTAGGCTAACACTAAACCTAACTAGACTAACCCTAGGCTAACACTAAACCTAACTAGACTAACCCTAGAACAAATCTAAACCTAACTACACTAACCCTAGACCTACACTAAATCTAACTAGACTAACCCTAGGCTAACACTAAACCTAACTAGACTAACCCTAGGATAACTCTAAACCTAACTAGACTAACCCTAGGCTAACTCTAAACTTAACTACATTAACCCTAGGCTAACACTAAACCTAACTAGACTAACCCTAGGATAACCCTAAACCTAACTAGACTAACCCTAGGCTAACTACACTAACCCTAGACTAACTCTAAACTTAACTAGACTAACCTTACAGACCAACTCTAAAACTAAAAATATAACCCTAAGACATAAGAAGACTGTAACAAATAAAGTAACATAAAATACATGTACAATTAACAGACATACATAATAGAAAGCAAATTAAAACATGCACACAAACAAACAGCATTCAGAACAACATTGAACATCGGAAAATAAAGAACTTAAACAGAAGACAGATACAAACCGAATAAGAACATTCACAAAGACAAATTACAGTCAGATGAACATTGAACACAGAAGAGGAAAGAACTCAAACAGAACACATTGAATACAATTAGACAAGACCAAATAGAGGGAAAAGAAGAGAAGACAATCATTTTTTTGGGGAAATACATCTGTGCAACGTCCTGAAGAAGGCTTTAACCAGCCGAAACGTCGACGACAGCACAGACGGGGATTTTTTTGGATTAAATAAAATACCAATTAGGGACAACACAGAAAGAAACTAAAAATAGACAAAGAACAATTTCTCGAAAAAAAGAATAACACAAACGACACATTAAAACACAAACAGTGACACACAAGAATTGACAAAGACAAAGTAAACATAAACCTTGACATACAAGAAAATTGACGAAGACAATGTTCAAAAGAAACATGACAAACAACAGACAGTGTGGAGACCTGTGGGAGGCCAGTGCCTCTCCCCGTTTTGGGAGATTCTCTCCCAAAAGGGGATCGTTTCCCTTACCTAACCCTAACCCTAACCCTAACCTCACTGACTATATTAAATAAAAGATTAATTAATTGATTAAATAAATACCTGAATTAAACTGCGAAAATAATACAAACACTTAACGAAAATTGCTCCAAATTAAACACATAATTGGAAATTAAATTTTGACATTAAAAAACCCTTAAAATCAATTTGTAATTTACCCTCAACAAAAAAACAAACAAACAAAAGTTAAAATATTCGCTAATTCTGACAAAAATTGAAAAAATAATTGATAATTAAAATACGATTAAACCAATCAATAAAATAAATTGTACAAATTATCCTGCCAAAAAATAAAATTCAAAATTGTATACGTACAAATACACCAAAACAATAATACAACCAAACAAACACACCAAAGTAAACAATAATTAAAACAAATACAAACAAACTCAAACTGAAAATAATGGCAGGGCGTGACGAGTGGACGGTGGTGAGGCGTCGCCCTCGTGGACGCCGCCAGCCACCGCCTCCGCGTTGGGGGGACCGTGGGGAGGCGCGGATGGACAGCGCGCGTCCTTCCCGATCCTGGGAGTGGGGAGGGGCTCCTCCTCCCCCCCGGAGAGGGAGGGAATTCTTCCCCAACCTAAACCCTAAACCCTAACCCTAACCCCTAACCTAACCCTAACCTAACCCTAACCCTAACCTAACCCTAACCCTAAACCCTTACTCCAGCAATGTTGAAAGAAATGAAAAAAAGAAGGAGGGAGGGAAGAATACTCCCAAAATTAACATTTACATCATTCTAGCCCTAACCCTGAGCCTACACTAACCATAACTACAGATCTATGTGTGTTCTAAAACTAACCCTAGCTATACTTAACCACTAGTTTCTACTCTAACCCTAACCCTAGGCTCCATTCTAAACATAACCCTAGGATACACTTAGCCCTAGTTTCTACTCTAACCCTAACCCTAGGCTCATTCTAAACTTAACCCTAGACTATGTTATAAACCTAATCCTAGATTCTAATCTACACCTAACCCTAGGACTATTCTAAACCTAACCCTAGCTACACTTAAACCTAGTTTCTACTCTAAACTTAACCCTAGACTCTATTCTAAACCTAACCCTAGACTCTATTCTAAACCTAAACCTAGATTCTATTCTAAACTTAACCCTAGACTCTATTCTAACCCTAATTTATCTTAATATACTTACCTTTTAACTTAACATACTTACCTCATACTTACCAGATGGAGAAAAGCCCTAGAAAATGAAGAAAAACAATTAAAAACAATTATAAACATAAATCATTAAAAATAATTAATTAAAATTCATTTAACATTAATTCAAAAACAGACATGACATTTAAAACCATTAAAATACATTACAATTAGTTAAAAACATTACACACTAAAAACAGAGAAAAATAAAATAAGTGAAAAATACAGCATTACAACCAACAGTATAAAAGCAGCAAACACATTGAGGACAATCATTTGAAGCTGAACCAGCATAGAGAGAACATCATTACATTGACTTACCTGTACAGATTGCACCAGTCCTGAGGAAGGCATTGACTTGCCGAAACGTCGACGACGGTGCAGAATTGATTATTACTATATTAAAAACAAATAAATAAGACAATTTGATCAATTATAAAAAGACAATTAAAAACTAATTAAAAACATTAAAAATACGACAAAATACTCAATTAAGACAATTTGATCAGGATTTTTTGTTATTTTTTTCAATTTTCTATAAAAAACACACACATAAAAACATTTAATAACTACATTTACAGACACAAAACAACACAAATGGATGACAAACAATGGACCAAAGTCCGATACGGTAAGCGTGGCCGGCTGGCCCGCTACCAGACGACCATGGAAGGGATGGACCGTGCACTCCCCTCCTCAAATCGGAGGGATCATTTCACTCACCTAACCCTAACCCTAAACCCTAACCCTAACCCTAACCCTAACCCTAACCCTAACCCTAACCCTAACCCTAACCTAACCTAACCTAACCCTAACCCTAACCCTAAACCCTAACCTAAACCCTAAACACAAAAGGTGGAAAATCAAAACACCCAAGAAGAAGAAGAGATAGAGACAATAGAAGAAGGAAACAAGGAAGAACGGATCGAAAAGAAGGAAGAAACAAAGAAAGACCCACCAAACAGCCCTTTGAGACCCCAAAGACAGAGGGAGAAGAAAAGACAACTGAAAACACCTAAAATGACAAACAATGATGAAAAAGAAGCAAAAAAGATAGAAGAAACAGACAAAACGCCAATGAAGATTGGAAAAAAGACCAAAAAGACAAAGAAGACAAAGAGAGAAGAAGAAAGCCAGAGTACTGAAGATGAGGAGATATATACAGAATGGTCCTTTTCAGAGGACGAGACAAGTGAGGATTCAGAGGAAGGAAACCCAATGAAAAAAGAAAAGGAAAGATGGCAAGACAGAATGGCAGAAAGACTAAGGAAGTCAACAGTAGGTACACCCTATGAGAAGACAAGTCTTTATAATTTGAGGAAACTGGAAGAAAACAGAGTTAGAAAAATACAAGAAGAGGTCACAGGGGTGAAACTCACTCCAACAATGTTGAAAGAAATGAAAAGAAGACGGAGGGAGGGAAGAATACTCCCCAAATTGACATTTACATCGTTCTAGCCCTAACCCTGAGCCTACACTAACCATAACTACAGATCTATGTGTTTTCTAAAACTAACCCTAGATACACTTAACCCTAGGTTCTATTCTAACCCTAACCCTAGGCACTATTCTAAACTTAACCCTAGACTATGTTCTAAACCTAATCCTAGATTCTAATCTCAACCTAACCCTAGCTACACTAAACCCTAGTTTCTATTCTAAACTCAACCCTAGACTCTATTCTAAACCTAACCCTAGATTCTATTCTAAATTTAACCCTAGACTCTATTCTAACCCTAATTTATCTTAATATACTTACCTCATATCTTAACATACTTACCTCATACTTACCTGATGGAGAAAAACCCTAGAAAAAGATGAAAAACAATTAAAAACAATTATAAACATAAATCATTAAAAATAATAAATTAAAATTCATTTAACATTAATCCATAAACAGACATGACATTTAAAACCATTAAAATACATTACAATTAGTTAAAAACATTATACACTAAAAACAGAGAAAAATAAAATAAGTGAAAAATACAGCATTATAACCAACAGTATAAAAGCAGCAAACACATTGAGGTCAATCATTTGAAGCTGAACCAGCAAAGAACAAACATCATTGAATTAACTTACCTGAACATACTGCACCTGTCCTGAAGAAGGCATTGAAGTGCCGAAACGTCGACGACGGTGCAGACTTCATTACTACTACATTAAAAACAAATAAATAAGACAATTTGATCTGGAATAAAAAGACAATTAAAAACTAATTAAAATCATTAAAAATACGATAAAATACATCATTAAAAACACAATTAAGACAACTTGGACAAGATTTTTTGTTATTTATTTCAATTTTCTATAAAAAACACACACATAAAAACAATTTATAACTACATTTACAGACACAAAACAAAACAAATGGAGGACAAACAATGGACCAAAGTCCAATACGGTAAGCGTGGCCGGCTGGCCCGCTACCAGACGACCATTGAAGGGATGGACCGTGCACTCCCCTCCTCAAATCGGAGGGATCAATTCACTCACCTAACCCTATTAACTAACCCTAAAACAATAACTAACCCTAATTTGGATGGACCAACCCTAAAACCTATACTAACCCTAATCTGAGTAACCCTAAGCTAAAGATAGACTAACCCTAAACTACATACTAACCTTAACTACTCTAACCCTAGTACAAATAAATAACCCTAAAATATACTTACCACAAATAAAGTATAACAATAAAAACATATACTTACCCTTAATGTGAGAAAAACCTAAAAAAAGAAACAAAGAATTAATACAAGATACATAGACATGACATATACCAAACATAACTTACAACAAAAATACATGACAACTTAAAATGACAAAAAGCAAATAATAGCATTGACAAAGACACAAAATAATCAGAACAACATTGAACACAGAAGAAGAAGGAACTCAAATAGAAGACAGATAGAGAACAAATAATAACATTGACAAAGACAAAAACCAGTCAGAACAAACTTGAACATTGAAGAAAGAAGAACTCAAATAGAAGACATTACAATACAAATAAAAGAAAAAACTGTGCTACGTCCTGAGGAAGGCTCATAGAGAGCCGAAACGTCGACGGGAAGCACAGTACATAAAACATTATTTTGACAAAACAAACAAAGACAAACAGATTGAATACAATAAAAATAAAGATAAATTAATTCACATTTATAAACACAACAAGACAACACAAAAACAATACATTGACAAAACAAAGACTTCAAAATGAACAGACAAAGACAGTATGGGAAGCTGTGGGTGGACAGTGCACCCCTCCATTCTGGGAGGTTTACACCTCCCAGAAGGAGGACTCTTCCCAAACCTAACTCCTAACCTAACCAGCCAGTGCCCTGGATCACCTAACCCTATCCTTTCATTCTAACCCTAACTAGAGAAACCATACTAAACACTAAACCTAACTAGATAATAACCCTAATAAAAGAGAACCCTAACTAAATTGACTAACTAACCCTAACTAAACACTAAACTTAACTAGATAGTAACTCTAACAAATGAGAACCCTAATTAAATCAGACCCTTGATGAAATTAACAAACTAACCCTAACAAACACTAAACTTAACTAGAGAGTAACCCTAACAAATGAGAACCCTAATTAAAGTAATAAACTAACCCTAACAAATACTAATCCTAATTAGAAAGTAGAAAGAAATAGAAAGATTTAAAGCAAACAGGCCATAAAAAATAGAACATATAACAAAAATAGGACAAACTAAAATAGAGTTCAGCATAAACAGTAGAAATTGGGAATAGTTTAGCACGAACAGTGGATGGAAAAGAGCGTTATCTATAGATTAATTCTAAATATAATAAAATCTATTTATAGGTGGAAAAGAGCGTTATCTGTATGATAATTCTAAATGCAATAAAATCTATAAGTAGGTGGAAAAGAGCGTTAACTATACGATAATTCTAAATGTAATAAAATCTGTCTGTAGTCTAACACTAATCTTAGTAAACCAAATTTTGAAGAAAGTGATAGAAAAGCCAATAGAACTAAGACAAGAACATAGCAATAGAACAAGGAGGAAAAAGATAGAAAAGCCAATAGAATTAAGAAAAGAAAACAGCAATAGAACAAAGAGGAAAATGATAGAAAAGCCAATAGAACTAAGAAAAGAAAACAGCAATAGAACAAAGAGGAAAATGATAGAAAAGAAAGTAGAAAGTCACAAAGGATAGAAAAGCCAATAGCCCTAAGAGAAGAAATATAAGATAAAGATGAAAAGCATGCAGACCATAAAGAAGAAAACAAATGGAAAAAAAGGAAAAAAAAAAAAAAAAAAAAAAAAAAAAGAAAAGCCAATAGACCCAAGAAAAGAAAACAACTAGAAAAGAAAAATATTACTGTGAGTGTCCTGAGGAAGGCCTAAATAAGTGCCGAAACGTCGACAACCTCACAGTAACAACATAAAACAACTCGAGTATAAACAAAGAACGAATATAAACAGAATGAAAAGTAAATGAACCATACAGAGGAAATGACAATACAAAGGAAACACTTGGGGATGAAGGGGCGAGACAAAGATAAAAGAAAAGTAGAAAAACAAATAAGACCTACACAAACAACAAAAGAAGATAGTAAAGCTGAAAACAAATAAAAGAGCAAAAAGAATGAATCAGGATGGTGAGAGGGTGGTCGCAGTCGGTCCAGTGCAACCGCCCCTCTTATATAGAGGGGACCCCTCTCAAATTGGGGGGATCTTCTCCTAACCTAACCCTAAATTTAGTTTTAGGACATTTGGTTTGAGCGCAATCTTCAAACTTAATTAAAAAAAAGTCATTTAAGCCTTTTCACAGTGAGATCTATGCGATATGGCCGAGAAATGTAATTTTGATGTTCACTCCCAAACCGCTGCGCAGAAGTCAACCAAACTTCACCCATTAGTGTATTGTATCACAATCTAGTAGTTACATGTGGAAATTTGGTTCTAGGACATTTGATTTGAGCGCAATCCTCAAACTTAGGTCAAAAAAGCCATTTAAGCCTTTTCACAGTGAGATCTATGCGATATGGCCGAGAAATGTAATTTTGATGTTAACTCCCAAACCGCTGCGCAGAAGTCAACCAAACTTCACCCAATAGTGTATTTTATCATAATCTAGTAGTTACATTTGGAAATTTAGTTCTAGGACATTTGGTTTGAGCGCAATCTCCAAACTTAATTAAAAAAAGTCATTTAAGCCTTTTCACAGTGAGATCTATGCGATATGGCCGAGAAATGTAATTTTGATGTTAACTCCCAAACCGCTGCGCAGAAGTCAACCAAACTTCACCCAATAGTGTATTTTATCACAATCTAGTAGTTACATTTGGAAATTTAGTTCTAGGACATTTGATTTGAGCGCAATCCTCAAACTTAGGTCAAAAAAGCCATTTAAGCCTTTTCACAGTGAGATCTATGCGATATGGCCGAGAAATGTAATTTTGATGTTAACTCCCAAACCGCTGCGCAGAAGTCAACCAAACTTCACCCAATAGTGTATTGTATCACAATCTAGTAGTTACATGTGGAAATTTGGTTCTAGGACATTTGATTTGAGCGCAATCCTCAAACTTAGGTCAAAAAAGCCATTTAAGCCTTTTCACAGTGAGATCTATGCGATATGGCCGAGAAATGTAATTTTGATGTTCACTCCCAAACCGCTGCGCAGAAGTCAACCAAACTTCACCCAATAGTGTATTTTATCACAATCTAGTAGTTACATTTGGAAATTTAGTTTTAGGACATTTGGTTTGAGCGCAATCTTCAAACTTAATTAAAAAAAGTCATTTAAGCCTTTTCACAGTGAGATTTATGCGATATGGCCGAGAAATGTAATTTTGATGTTCACTCCCAAACCGCTGCGCAGAAGTCAACCAAACTTCACCCATTAGTGTATTGTATCACAATCTAGTAGTTACATGTGGAAATTTGGTTCTAGGACATTTGATTTGAGCGCAATCCTCAAACTTAGGTCAAAAAAGCCATTTAAGCCTTTTCACAGTGAGATCTATGCGATATGGCCGAGAAATGTAATTTTGATGTTAACTCCCAAACCGCTGCGCAGAAGTAAACCAAACTTCACCCAATAGTGTATTTTATCACAATCTAGTAGTTACATTTAGAAATTTAGTTTTAGGACATTTGGTTTGAGCGCAATCTTCAAACTTAATTAAAAAAAGTCATTTAAGCCTTTTCACAGTGAGATCTATGCGATATGGCCGAGAAATGTAATTTTGATGTTCACTCCCAAACCGCTGCGCAGAAGTCAACCAAACTTCACCCATTAGTGTATTGTATCACAATCTAGTAGTTACATGTGGAAATTATGTTCTAGGACATTTGATTTGAGCGCAATCCTCAAACTTAGGTCAAAAAAGCCATTTAAGCCTTTTCACAGTGAGATCTATGCGATATGGCCGAGAAATGTAATTTTGATGTTAACTCCCAAACCGCTGCGCAGAAGTCAACCAAACTTCACCCAATAGTGTATTGTATCACAATCTAGTAGTTACATGTGGAAATTTGGTTCTAGGACATTTGATTTGAGCGCAATCCTCAAACTTAGGTCAAATAAGCCATTTAAGCCTTTTCACAGTGAGATCTATGCGATATGGCCGAGAAATGTAATTTTGATGTTAACTCCCAAACCGCTGCGCAGAAGTCAACCAAACTTCACCCAATAGTGTATTTTATCACAATCTAGTAGTTACATTTGGAAATTTAGTTCTAGGACATTTGATTTGAGCACAATCTTCAAACTTAATTAAAAAAAGTCATTTAAGCCTTTTCACAGTGAGATCTATGCGATATGGCCGAGAAATGTAATTTTGATGTTCACTCCCAAACTGCTGCGCAGAAGTCAACCAAACTTCAACCATTAGTGTATTGTATCACAATCTAGTAGTTACATGTGGAAATTTGGTTCTCGGACATTTGATTTGAGCGCAATCCTCAAAGTTAGGTCAAAAAAGCCATTTAAGCCTTTTCACAGTGAGATCTATGCGATATGGCCGAGAAATGTAATTTTGATGTTAACTCCCAAACCGCTGCGCAGAAGTCAACCAAACTTCACCCAATAGTGTATTGTATCACAATCTAGTAGTTACATTTGAAAATTTTGTTCTAGGACATTTTGTTTGAGCGCAATCATCAAACTTAATTAAAAAAGTCATTTAAGCCTTTTCACAGTGAGATCTATGCGATATGGCCGAGAAATGTAATTTTGATGTTAACTCCCAAACCGCTGCGCAGAAGTCAACCAAACTTCACCCATTAGTGTATTGTATCACAATCTAGTAGTTACATGTGGAAATTTGGTTCTAGGACATTTGATTTGAGCGCAATCCTCAAACTTAGGTCAAAAAAGCCATTTAAGCCTTTTCACAGTGAAATGAATGCGATATGGCCGAGAAATGTAATTTTGATGTTAACTCCCAAACCACTGCGCAGAAGTCAACCAAACTTCACCCAATAGTGTATTGTATCACATTCTAGTAGTTACATTTGAAAATTTCGTTTTAGGACATTTGGTTTTAGCGCAATCATTAAACTTAGGTCAAAAAAGCCATTTAAGCCTTTTCACAGTGAGATCTATGCGATATGGCCGAGAAATGTAATTTTGATGTTAACTCCCAAACCGCTGCGCAGAAGTCAACCAAACTTCACCCAATAGTGTATTGTATCACAATCTAGTAGTTACATTTGAAAATTTTGTTCTAGGACATTTTGTTTGAACGCAATCATCAAACTTAATTAAAAAAGTCATTTAAGCCTTTTCACAGTGAGATCTATGCGATATGGCCGAGAAATGTAATTTTGATGTTAACTCCCAAACCGCTGCGCAGAAGTCAACCAAACTTCACCCAATAGTGTATTGTATCACATTCTAGTAGTTACATTTGAAAATTTCGTTCTAGGACATTTGGTTTGAGCGCAATCATTAAACTTAGGTCAAAAAAGCCATTTAAGCCTTTTCACAGTGTGATCTATGCGATATGGCCGAGAAATGTAATTTTGATGTTCACTCCCAAACCGCTGCGCAGAAGTCAACCAAACTTCAACCATTAGTGTATTGTATCACAATCTAGTAGTTACATGTGGAAATTTGGTTCTCGGACATTTGATTTGAGCGCAATCCTCAAACTTAGGTCAAAAAAGCCATTTAAGCCTTTTCACAGTGAGATCTATGCGATATGGCCGAGAAATGTAATTTTGATGTTAACTCCCAAACCGCTGCGCAGAAGTCAACCAAACTTCACCCAATAGTGTATTGTATCACAATCTAGTAGTTACATTTGAAAATTTTGTTCTAGGACATTTTGTTTGAGCGCAATCATCAAACTTAATTAAAAAAGTCATTTAAGCCTTTTCACAGTGAGATCTATGCGATATGGCCGAGAAATGTAATTTTGATGTTAACTCCCAAACCGCTGCGCAGAAGTCAACCAAACTTCACCCATTAGTGTATTGTATCACAATCTAGTAGTTACATGTGGAAATTTGGTTCTAGGACATTTGATTTGAGCGCAATCCTCAAACTTAGGTCAAAAAAGCCATTTAAGCCTTTTCACAGTGAAATGAATGCGATATGGCCGAGAAATGTAATTTTGATGTTAACTCCCAAACCACTGCGCAGAAGTCAACCAAACTTCACCCAATAGTGTATTGTATCACATTCTAGTAGTTACATTTGAAAATTTCGTTTTAGGACATTTGGTTTTAGCGCAATCATTAAACTTAGGTCAAAAAAGCCATTTAAGCCTTTTCACAGTGAGATCTATGCGATATGGCCGAGAAATGTAATTTTGATGTTAACTCCCAAACCGCTGCGCAGAAGTCAACCAAACTTCACCCAATAGTGTATTGTATCACAATCTAGTAGTTACATTTGAAAATTTTGTTCTAGGACATTTTGTTTGAACGCAATCATCAAACTTAATTAAAAAAGTCATTTAAGCCTTTTCACAGTGAGATCTATGCGATATGGCCGAGAAATGTAATTTTGATGTTAACTCCCAAACCGCTGCGCAGAAGTCAACCAAACTTCACCCATTAGTGTATTGTATCACAATCTAGTAGTTACATGTGGAAATTTGGTTATAGGACATTTGATTTGAGCGCAATCCTCAAACTTAGGTCAAAAAAGCCATTTAAGCCTTTTCACAGTGAGATCTATGCGATATGGCCGAGAAATGTAATTTTGATGTTAACTCCCAAACCGCTGCGCAGAAGTCAACCAAACTTCACCCAATAGTGTATTGTATCACATTCTAGTAGTTACATTTGAAAATTTCGTTCTAGGACATTTGGTTTGAGCGCAATCATTAAACTTAGGTCAAAAAAGCCATTTAAGCCTTTTCACAGTGTGATCTATGCGATATGGCCGAGAAATGTAATTTTGATGTTCACTCCCAAACCGCTGCGCAGAAGTCAACCAAACTTCAACCATTAGTGTATTGTATCACAATCTAGTAGTTACATGTGGAAATTTGGTTCTCGGACATTTGATTTGAGCGCAATCCTCAAACTTAGGTCAAAAAAGCCATTTAAGCCTTTTCACAGTGAGATCTATGCGATATGGCCGAGAAATGTAATTTTGATGTTAACTCCCAAACCGCTGCGCAGAAGTCAACCAAACTTCACCCAATAGTGTATTGTATCACAATCTAGTAGTTACATTTGAAAATTTTGTTCTAGGACATTTTGTTTGAGCGCAATCATCAAACTTAATTAAAAAAGTCATTTAAGCCTTTTCACAGTGAGATCTATGCGATATGGCCGAGAAATGTAATTTTGATGTTAACTCCCAAACCGCTGCGCAGAAGTCAACCAAACTTCACCCATTAGTGTATTGTATCACAATCTAGTAGTTACATGTGGAAATTTGGTTCTAGGACATTTGATTTGAGCGCAATCCTCAAACTTAGGTCAAAAAAGCCATTTAAGCCTTTTCACAGTGAAATGAATGCGATATGGCCGAGAAATGTAATTTTGATGTTAACTCCCAAACCACTGCGCAGAAGTCAACCAAACTTCACCCAATAGTGTATTGTATCACATTCTAGTAGTTACATTTGAAAATTTCGTTCTAGGACATTTGGTTTGAGCGCAATCATTAAACTTAGGTCAAAAAAGCCATTTAAGCCTTTTCACAGTGAGATCTATGCGATATGGCCGAGAAATGTAATTTTGATGTTAACTCCCAAACCGCTGCGCAGAAGTCAACCAAACTTCACCCAATAGTGTATTGTATCACAATCTAGTAGTTACATTTGAAAATTTTGTTCTAGGACATTTTGTTTGAACGCAATCATCAAACTTAATTAAAAAAGTCATTTAAGCCTTTTCACAGTGAGATCTATGCGATATGGCCGAGAAATGTAATTTTGATGTTAACTCCCAAACCGCTGCGCAGAAGTCAACCAAACTTCACCCATTAGTGTATTGTATCACAATCTAGTAGTTACATGTGGAAATTTGGTTATAGGACATTTGATTTGAGCGCAATCCTCAAACTTAGGTTAAAAAAGCCATTTAAGCCTTTTCACAGTGAGATCTATGCGATATGGCCGAGAAATGTAATTTTGATGTTAACTCCCAAACCGCTGCGCAGAAGTCAACCAAACTTCACCCAATAGTGTATTTTATCACAATCTAGTAGTTACATTTAGAAATTTAGTTCTAGGACATTTGATTTGAGCGCAATCTTCAAACTTAATTAAAAAAAGTCATTTAAGCCTTTTCACAGTGAGATCTATGCGATATGGCCGAGAAATGCAATTTTGATGTTCACTCCCAAACCGCTGCGCAGAAGTCAACCAAACTTCAACCATTAGTGTATTGTATCACAATCTAGTAGTTACATGTGGAAATTTGGTTCTAGGACATTTGATTTGAGCGCAATCCTCAAACTTAGGTCAAAAAAGCCATTTAAGCCTTTTCACAGTGAGATCTATGCGATATGGCCGAGAAATGTAATTTTGATGTTAAATCCCAAACCGCTGCGCAGAAGTCAACCAAACTTCACCCAATAGTGTATTGTATCACAATCTAGTAGTTACATTTGAAAATTTTGTTCTAGGACATTTTGTTTGAGCGCAATCATCAAACTTAATTAAAAAAGTCATTTAAGCCTTTTCACAGTGAGATCTATGCGATATGGCCGAGAAATGTAATTTTGATGTTAACTCCCAAACCGCTGCGCAGAAGTCAACCAAACTTCACCCATTAGTGTATTGTATCACAATCTAGTAGTTACATGTGAAAATTTGGTTCTAGGACATTTTGTTTGAGCGCAATCATCAAACTTAATTAAAAAAGTCATTTAAGCCTTTTCACAGTGAGATCTATGCGATATGGCCGAGAAATGTAATTTTGATGTTAACTCCCAAACCGCTGCGCAGAAGTCAACCAAACTTCACCCAATAGTGTATTGTATCACAATCTAGTAGTTACATTTGAAAATTTTGTTCTAGGACATTTTGTTTGAGCGCAAACCTCAAACTTAGGTCAAAAAAGCCATTTAAGCCTTTTCACAGTGAGATCTATGCGATATGGCCGAGAAATGTAATTTTGATGTTAACTCCCAAACCGCTGCGCAGAAGTCAACCAAACTTCACCCAATAGTGTATTGTATCACATTCTAGTAGTTACATTTGAAAATTTCGTTCTAGGACATTTGGTTTGAGCGCAATCATTAAACTTAGGTCAAAAAAGCCATTTAAGCCTTTTCACAGTGTGATCTATGCGATATGGCCGAGAAATGTAATTTTGATGTTAACTCCCAAACCGCTGCGCAGAAGTCAACCAAACTTCACCCATTAGTGTATTGTATCACAATCTAGTAGTTACATGTGGAAATTTGGTTATAGGACATTTGATTTGAGCGCAATCCTCAAACTTAGGTCAAAAAAGCCATTTAAGCCTTTTCACAGTGAGATCTATGCGATATGGCCGAGAAATGTAATTTTGATGTTAACTCCCAAACCGCTGCGCAGAAGTCAACCAAACTTCACCCAATAGTGTATTTTATCACAATCTAGTAGTTACATTTGGAAATTTAGTTCTAGGACATTTGATTTGAGCGCAATCTTCAAACTTAATTAAAAAAAGTCATTTAAGCCTTTTCACAGTGAGATCTATGCGATATGGCCGAGAAATGTAATTTTGATGTTCACTCCCAAACCGCTGCGCAGAAGTCAACCAAACTTCAACCATTAGTGTATTGTATCACAATCTAGTAGTTACATGTGGAAATTTGGTTCTCGGACATTTGATTTGAGCGCAATCCTCAAACTTAGGTCAAAAAAGCCATTTAAGCCTTTTCACAGTGAGATCTATGCGATATGGCCGAGAAATGTAATTTTGATGTTAACTCCCAAACCGCTGCGCAGAAGTAAACCAAACTTCACCCAATAGTGTATTGTATCACAATCTAGTAGTTACATGTGGAAATTTGGTTCTCGGACATTTGATTTGAGCGCAATCCTCAAACTTAGGTCAAAAAAGCCATTTAAGCCTTTTCACAGTGAGATCTATGCGATATGGCCGAGAAATGTAATTTTGATGTTAACTCCCAAACCGCTGCGCAGAAGTCAACCAAACTTCACCCAATAGTGTATTTTATCACAATCTAGTAGTTACATTTGGAAATTTAGTTCTAGGACATTTGATTTGAGCACAATCTTCAAACTTAATTAAAAAAAGTCATTTAAGCCTTTTCACAGTGAGATCTATGCGATATGGCCGAGAAATGTAATTTTGATGTTCACTCCCAAACTGCTGCGCAGAAGTCAACCAAACTTCAACCATTAGTGTATTGTATCACAATCTAGTAGTTACATGTGGAAATTTGGTTCTCGGACATTTGATTTGAGCGCAATCCTCAAACTTAGGTCAAAAAAGCCATTTAAGCCTTTTCACAGTGAGATCTATGCGATATGGCCGAGAAATGTAATTTTGATGTTAACTCCCAAACCGCTGCGCAGAAGTCAACCAAACTTCACCCAATAGTGTATTGTATCACAATCTAGTAGTTACATTTGAAAATTTTGTTCTAGGACATTTTGTTTGAGCGCAATCATCAAACTTAATTAAAAAAGTCATTTAAGCCTTTTCACAGTGAGATCTATGCGATATGGCCGAGAAATGTAATTTTGATGTTAACTCCCAAACCGCTGCGCAGAAGTCAACCAAACTTCACCCATTAGTGTATTGTATCACAATCTAGTAGTTACATGTGGAAATTTGGTTCTAGGACATTTGATTTGAGCGCAATCCTCAAACTTAGGTCAAAAAAGCCATTTAAGCCTTTTCACAGTGAAATGAATGCGATATGGCCGAGAAATGTAATTTTGATGTTAACTCCCAAACCACTGCGCAGAAGTCAACCAAACTTCACCCAATAGTGTATTGTATCACATTCTAGTAGTTACATTTGAAAATTTCGTTTTAGGACATTTGGTTTTAGCGCAATCATTAAACTTAGGTCAAAAAAGCCATTTAAGCCTTTTCACAGTGAGATCTATGCGATATGGCCGAGAAATGTAATTTTGATGTTAACTCCCAAACCGCTGCGCAGAAGTCAACCAAACTTCACCCAATAGTGTATTGTATCACAATCTAGTAGTTACATTTGAAAATTTTGTTCTAGGACATTTTGTTTGAACGCAATCATCAAACTTAATTAAAAAAGTCATTTAAGCCTTTTCACAGTGAGATCTATGCGATATGGCCGAGAAATGTAATTTTGATGTTAACTCCCAAACCGCTGCGCAGAAGTCAACCAAACTTCACCCAATAGTGTATTGTATCACATTCTAGTAGTTACATTTGAAAATTTCGTTCTAGGACATTTGGTTTGAGCGCAATCATTAAACTTAGGTCAAAAAAGCCATTTAAGCCTTTTCACAGTGTGATCTATGCGATATGGCCGAGAAATGTAATTTTGATGTTCACTCCCAAACCGCTGCGCAGAAGTCAACCAAACTTCAACCATTAGTGTATTGTATCACAATCTAGTAGTTACATGTGGAAATTTGGTTCTCGGACATTTGATTTGAGCGCAATCCTCAAACTTAGGTCAAAAAAGCCATTTAAGCCTTTTCACAGTGAGATCTATGCGATATGGCCGAGAAATGTAATTTTGATGTTAACTCCCAAACCGCTGCGCAGAAGTCAACCAAACTTCACCCAATAGTGTATTGTATCACAATCTAGTAGTTACATTTGAAAATTTTGTTCTAGGACATTTTGTTTGAGCGCAATCATCAAACTTAATTAAAAAAGTCATTTAAGCCTTTTCACAGTGAGATCTATGCGATATGGCCGAGAAATGTAATTTTGATGTTAACTCCCAAACCGCTGCGCAGAAGTCAACCAAACTTCACCCATTAGTGTATTGTATCACAATCTAGTAGTTACATGTGGAAATTTGGTTCTAGGACATTTGATTTGAGCGCAATCCTCAAACTTAGGTCAAAAAAGCAATTTAAGCCTTTTCACAGTGAAATGAATGCGATATGGCCGAGAAATGTAATTTTGATGTTAACTCCCAAACCACTGCGCAGAAGTCAACCAAACTTCACCCAATAGTGTATTGTATCACATTCTAGTAGTTACATTTGAAAATTTCGTTTTAGGACATTTGGTTTTAGCGCAATCATTAAACTTAGGTCAAAAAAGCCATTTAAGCCTTTTCACAGTGAGATCTATGCGATATGGCCGAGAAATGTAATTTTGATGTTAACTCCCAAACCGCTGCGCAGAAGTCAACCAAACTTCACCCAATAGTGTATTGTATCACAATCTAGTAGTTACATTTGAAAATTTTGTTCTAGGACATTTTGTTTGAACGCAATCATCAAACTTAATTAAAAAAGTCATTTAAGCCTTTTCACAGTGAGATCTATGCGATATGGCCGAGAAATGTAATTTTGATGTTAACTCCCAAACCGCTGCGCAGAAGTCAACCAAACTTCACCCATTAGTGTATTGTATCACAATCTAGTAGTTACATGTGGAAATTTGGTTATAGGACATTTGATTTGAGCGCAATCCTCAAACTTAGGTCAAAAAAGCCATTTAAGCCTTTTCACAGTGAGATCTATGCGATATGGCCGAGAAATGTAATTTTGATGTTAACTCCCAAACCGCTGCGCAGAAGTCAACCAAACTTCACCCAATAGTGTATTGTATCACATTCTAGTAGTTACATTTGAAAATTTCGTTCTAGGACATTTGGTTTGAGCGCAATCATTAAACTTAGGTCAAAAAAGCCATTTAAGCCTTTTCACAGTGTGATCTATGCGATATGGCCGAGAAATGTAATTTTGATGTTCACTCCCAAACCGCTGCGCAGAAGTCAACCAAACTTCAACCATTAGTGTATTGTATCACAATCTAGTAGTTACATGTGGAAATTTGGTTCTCGGACATTTGATTTGAGCGCAATCCTCAAACTTAGGTCAAAAAAGCCATTTAAGCCTTTTCACAGTGAGATCTATGCGATATGGCCGAGAAATGTAATTTTGATGTTAACTCCCAAACCGCTGCGCAGAAGTCAACCAAACTTCACCCAATAGTGTATTGTATCACAATCTAGTAGTTACATTTGAAAATTTTGTTCTAGGACATTTTGTTTGAGCGCAATCATCAAACTTAATTAAAAAAGTCATTTAAGCCTTTTCACAGTGAGATCTATGCGATATGGCCGAGAAATGTAATTTTGATGTTAACTCCCAAACCGCTGCGCAGAAGTCAACCAAACTTCACCCATTAGTGTATTGTATCACAATCTAGTAGTTACATGTGGAAATTTGGTTCTAGGACATTTGATTTGAGCGCAATCCTCAAACTTAGGTCAAAAAAGCCATTTAAGCCTTTTCACAGTGAAATGAATGCGATATGGCCGAGAAATGTAATTTTGATGTTAACTCCCAAACCGCTGCGCAGAAGTCAACCAAACTTCACCCAATAGTGTATTGTATCACATTCTAGTAGTTACATTTGAAAATTTCGTTCTAGGACATTTGGTTTTAGCGCAATCATTAAACTTAGGTCAAAAAAGCCATTTAAGCCTTTTCACAGTGAGATCTATGCGATATGGCCGAGAAATGTAATTTTGATGTTAACTCCCAAACCGCTGCGCAGAAGTCAACCAAACTTCACCCAATAGTGTATTGTATCACAATCTAGTAGTTACATTTGAAAATTTTGTTCTAGGACATTTTGTTTGAACGCAATCATCAAACTTAATTAAAAAAGTCATTTAAGCCTTTTCACAGTGAGATCTATGCGATATGGCCGAGAAATGTAATTTTGATGTTAACTCCCAAACCGCTGCGCAGAAGTCAACCAAACTTCACCCATTAGTGTATTGTATCACAATCTAGTAGTTACATGTGGAAATTTGGTTATAGGACATTTGATTTGAGCGCAATCCTCAAACTTAGGTTAAAAAAGCCATTTAAGCCTTTTCACAGTGAGATCTATGCGATATGGCCGAGAAATGTAATTTTGATGTTAACTCCCAAACCGCTGCGCAGAAGTCAACCAAACTTCACCCAATAGTGTATTTTATCACAATCTAGTAGTTACATTTAGAAATTTAGTTCTAGGACATTTGATTTGAGCGCAATCTTCAAACTTAATTAAAAAAAGTCATTTAAGCCTTTTCACAGTGAGATCTATGCGATATGGCCGAGAAATGCAATTTTGATGTTCACTCCCAAACCGCTGCGCAGAAGTCAACCAAACTTCAACCATTAGTGTATTGTATCACAATCTAGTAGTTACATGTGGAAATTTGGTTCTAGGACATTTGATTTGAGCGCAATCCTCAAACTTAGGTCAAAAAAGCCATTTAAGCCTTTTCACAGTGAGATCTATGCGATATGGCCGAGAAATGTAATTTTGATGTTAACTCCCAAACCGCTGCGCAGAAGTCAACCAAACTTCACCCAATAGTGTATTGTATCACATTCTAGTAGTTACATTTGAAAATTTCGTTCTAGGACATTTGGTTTGAGCGCAATCATTAAACTTAGGTCAAAAAAGCCATTTAAGCCTTTTCACAGTGTGATCTATGCGATATGGCCGAGAAATGTAATTTTGATGTTCACTCCCAAACCGCTGCGCAGAAGTCAACCAAACTTCAACCATTAGTGTATTGTATCACAATCTAGTAGTTACATGTGGAAATTTGGTTCTCGGACATTTGATTTGAGCGCAATCCTCAAACTTAGGTCAAAAAAGCCATTTAAGCCTTTTCACAGTGAGATCTATGCGATATGGCCGAGAAATGTAATTTTGATGTTAACTCCCAAACCGCTGCGCAGAAGTCAACCAAACTTCACCCAATAGTGTATTGTATCACAATCTAGTAGTTACATTTGAAAATTTTGTTCTAGGACATTTTGTTTGAGCGCAATCATCAAACTTAATTAAAAAAGTCATTTAAGCCTTTTCACAGTGAGATCTATGCGATATGGCCGAGAAATGTAATTTTGATGTTAACTCCCAAACCGCTGCGCAGAAGTCAACCAAACTTCACCCATTAGTGTATTGTATCACAATCTAGTAGTTACATGTGGAAATTTGGTTATAGGACATTTGATTTGAGCGCAATCCTCAAACTTAGGTCAAAAAAGCCATTTAAGCCTTTTCACAGTGAGATCTATGCGATATGGCCGAGAAATGTAATTTTGATGTTAACTCCCAAACCGCTGCGCAGAAGTCAACCAAACTTCACCCAATAGTGTATTGTATCACATTCTAGTAGTTACATTTGAAAATTTCGTTCTAGGACATTTGGTTTGAGCGCAATCATTAAACTTAGGTCAAAAAAGCCATTTAAGCCTTTTCACAGTGTGATCTATGCGATATGGCCGAGAAATGTAATTTTGATGTTCACTCCCAAACCGCTGCGCAGAAGTCAACCAAACTTCAACCATTAGTGTATTGTATCACAATCTAGTAGTTACATGTGGAAATTTGGTTCTCGGACATTTGATTTGAGCGCAATCCTCAAACTTAGGTCAAAAAAGCCATTTAAGCCTTTTCACAGTGAGATCTATGCGATATGGCCGAGAAATGTAATTTTGATGTTAACTCCCAAACCGCTGCGCAGAAGTCAACCAAACTTCACCCAATAGTGTATTGTATCACAATCTAGTAGTTACATTTGAAAATTTTGTTCTAGGACATTTTGTTTGAGCGCAATCATCAAACTTAATTAAAAAAGTCATTTAAGCCTTTTCACAGTGAGATCTATGCGATATGGCCGAGAAATGTAATTTTGATGTTAACTCCCAAACCGCTGCGCAGAAGTCAACCAAACTTCACCCATTAGTGTATTGTATCACAATCTAGTAGTTACATGTGGAAATTTGGTTCTAGGACATTTGATTTGAGCGCAATCCTCAAACTTAGGTCAAAAAAGCCATTTAAGCCTTTTCACAGTGAAATGAATGCGATATGGCCGAGAAATGTAATTTTGATGTTAACTCCCAAACCGCTGCGCAGAAGTCAACCAAACTTCACCCAATAGTGTATTGTATCACATTCTAGTAGTTACATTTGAAAATTTCGTTCTAGGACATTTGGTTTTAGCGCAATCATTAAACTTAGGTCAAAAAAGCCATTTAAGCCTTTTCACAGTGAGATCTATGCGATATGGCCGAGAAATGTAATTTTGATGTTAACTCCCAAACCGCTGCGCAGAAGTCAACCAAACTTCACCCAATAGTGTATTGTATCACAATCTAGTAGTTACATTTGAAAATTTTGTTCTAGGACATTTTGTTTGAACGCAATCATCAAACTTAATTAAAAAAGTCATTTAAGCCTTTTCACAGTGAGATCTATGCGATATGGCCGAGAAATGTAATTTTGATGTTAACTCCCAAACCGCTGCGCAGAAGTCAACCAAACTTCACCCATTAGTGTATTGTATCACAATCTAGTAGTTACATGTGGAAATTTGGTTATAGGACATTTGATTTGAGCGCAATCCTCAAACTTAGGTTAAAAAAGCCATTTAAGCCTTTTCACAGTGAGATCTATGCGATATGGCCGAGAAATGTAATTTTGATGTTAACTCCCAAACCGCTGCGCAGAAGTCAACCAAACTTCACCCAATAGTGTATTTTATCACAATCTAGTAGTTACATTTAGAAATTTAGTTCTAGGACATTTGATTTGAGCGCAATCTTCAAACTTAATTAAAAAAAGTCATTTAAGCCTTTTCACAGTGAGATCTATGCGATATGGCCGAGAAATGCAATTTTGATGTTCACTCCCAAACCGCTGCGCAGAAGTCAACCAAACTTCAACCATTAGTGTATTGTATCACAATCTAGTAGTTACATGTGGAAATTTGGTTCTAGGACATTTGATTTGAGCGCAATCCTCAAACTTAGGTCAAAAAAGCCATTTAAGCCTTTTCACAGTGAGATCTATGCGATATGGCCGAGAAATGTAATTTTGATGTTAAATCCCAAACCGCTGCGCAGAAGTCAACCAAACTTCACCCAATAGTGTATTGTATCACAATCTAGTAGTTACATTTGAAAATTTTGTTCTAGGACATTTTGTTTGAGCGCAATCATCAAACTTAATTAAAAAAGTCATTTAAGCCTTTTCACAGTGAGATCTATGCGATATGGCCGAGAAATGTAATTTTGATGTTAACTCCCAAACCGCTGCGCAGAAGTCAACCAAACTTCACCCATTAGTGTATTGTATCACAATCTAGTAGTTACATGTGAAAATTTGGTTCTAGGACATTTTGTTTGAGCGCAATCATCAAACTTAATTAAAAAAGTCATTTAAGCCTTTTCACAGTGAGATCTATGCGATATGGCCGAGAAATGTAATTTTGATGTTAACTCCCAAACCGCTGCGCAGAAGTCAACCAAACTTCACCCAATAGTGTATTGTATCACAATCTAGTAGTTACATTTGAAAATTTTGTTCTAGGACATTTTGTTTGAGCGCAAACCTCAAACTTAGGTCAAAAAAGCCATTTAAGCCTTTTCATAGTGAGATCTATGCGATATGGCCGAGAAATGTAATTTTGATGTTAACTCCCAAACCGCTGCGCAGAAGTCAACCAAACTTCACCCAATAGTGTATTGTATCACATTCTAGTAGTTACATTTGAAAATTTCGTTCTAGGACATTTGGTTTGAGCGCAAACATTAAACTTAGGTCAAAAAAGCCATTTAAGCCTTTTCACAGTGTGATCTATGCGATATGGCCGAGAAATGTAATTTTGATGTTAACTCCCAAACCGCTGCGCAGAAGTCAACCAAACTTCACCCATTAGTGTATTGTATCACAATCTAGTAGTTACATGTGGAAATTTGGTTATAGGACATTTGATTTGAGCGCAATCCTCAAACTTAGGTCAAAAAAGCCATTTAAGCCTTTTCACAGTGAGATCTATGCGATATGGCCGAGAAATGTAATTTTGATGTTAACTCCCAAACCGCTGCGCAGAAGTCAACCAAACTTCACCCAATAGTGTATTTTATCACAATCTAGTAGTTACATTTGGAAATTTAGTTCTAGGACATTTGATTTGAGCGCAATCTTCAAACTTAATTAAAAAAAGTCATTTAAGCCTTTTCACAGTGAGATCTATGCGATATGGCCGAGAAATGTAATTTTGATGTTCACTCCCAAACCGCTGCGCAGAAGTCAACCAAACTTCAACCATTAGTGTATTGTATCACAATCTAGTAGTTACATGTGGAAATTTGGTTCTCGGACATTTGATTTGAGCGCAATCCTCAAACTTAGGTCAAAAAAGCCATTTAAGCCTTTTCACAGTGAGATCTATGCGATATGGCCGAGAAATGTAATTTTGATGTTAACTCCCAAACCGCTGCGCAGAAGTCAACCAAACTTCACCCAATAGTGTATTGTATCACAATCTAGTAGTTACATTTGAAAATTTTGTTCTAGGACATTTTGTTTGAGCGCAATCATCAAACTTAATTAAAAAAGTCATTTAAGCCTTTTCACAGTGAGATCTATGCGATATGGCCGAGAAATGTAATTTTGATGTTAACTCCCAAACCGCTGCGCAGAAGTCAACCAAACTTCAACCATTAGTGTATTGTATCACAATCTAGTAGTTACATGTGGAAATTTGGTTCTCGGACATTTGATTTGAGCGCAATCCTCAAACTTAGGTCAAAAAAGCCATTTAAGCCTTTTCACAGTGAGATCTATGCGATATGGCCGAGAAATGTAATTTTGATGTTAACTCCCAAACCGCTGCGCAGAAGTCAACCAAACTTCACCCAATAGTGTATTGTATCACAATCTAGTAGTTACATTTGAAAATTTTGTTCTAGGACATTTTGTTTGTGCGCAAACCTCAAACTTAGGTCAAAAAAGCCATTTAAGCCTTTTCACAGTGAGATCTATGCGATATGGCCGAGAAATGTAATTTTGATGTTAACTCCCAAACCGCTGCGCAGAAGTCAACCAAACTTCACCCAATAGTGTATTGTATCACAATCTAGTAGTTACATGTGGAAATTTGGTTCTAGGACATTTGATTTGAGCGCAATCCTCAAACTTAGGTCAAAAAAGCCATTTAAGCCTTTTCACAGTGAAATGAATGCGATATGGCCGAGAAATGTAATTTTGATGTTAACTCCCAAACCGCTGCGCAGAAGTCAACCAAACTTCACCCAATAGTGTATTGTATCACATTCTAGTAGTTACATTTGAAAATTTCGTTCTAGGACATTTGGTTTTAGCGCAATCATTAAACTTAGGTCAAAAAAGCCATTTAAGCCTTTTCACAGTGAGATCTATGCGATATGGCCGAGAAATGTAATTTTGATGTTAACTCCCAAACCGCTGCGCAGAAGTCAACCAAACTTCACCCAATAGTGTATTGTATCACAATCTAGTAGTTACATTTGAAAATTTTGTTCTAGGACATTTTGTTTGAACGCAATCATCAAACTTAATTAAAAAAGTCATTTAAGCCTTTTCACAGTGAGATCTATGCGATATGGCCGAGAAATGTAATTTTGATGTTAACTCCCAAACCGCTGCGCAGAAGTCAACCAAACTTCACCCATTAGTGTATTGTATCACAATCTAGTAGTTACATGTGGAAATTTGGTTATAGGACATTTGATTTGAGCGCAATCCTCAAACTTAGGTTAAAAAAGCCATTTAAGCCTTTTCACAGTGAGATCTATGCGATATGGCCGAGAAATGTAATTTTGATGTTAACTCCCAAACCGCTGCGCAGAAGTCAACCAAACTTCACCCAATAGTGTATTTTATCACAATCTAGTAGTTACATTTAGAAATTTAGTTCTAGGACATTTGATTTGAGCGCAATCTTCAAACTTAATTAAAAAAAGTCATTTAAGCCTTTTCACAGTGAGATCTATGCGATATGGCCGAGAAATGCAATTTTGATGTTCACTCCCAAACCGCTGCGCAGAAGTCAACCAAACTTCAACCATTAGTGTATTGTATCACAATCTAGTAGTTACATGTGGAAATTTGGTTCTAGGACATTTGATTTGAGCGCAATCCTCAAACTTAGGTCAAAAAAGCCATTTAAGCCTTTTCACAGTGAGATCTATGCGATATGGCCGAGAAATGTAATTTTGATGTTAAATCCCAAACCGCTGCGCAGAAGTCAACCAAACTTCACCCAATAGTGTATTGTATCACAATCTAGTAGTTACATTTGAAAATTTTGTTCTAGGACATTTTGTTTGAGCGCAATCATCAAACTTAATTAAAAAAGTCATTTAAGCCTTTTCACAGTGAGATCTATGCGATATGGCCGAGAAATGTAATTTTGATGTTAACTCCCAAACCGCTGCGCAGAAGTCAACCAAACTTCACCCATTAGTGTATTGTATCACAATCTAGTAGTTACATGTGAAAATTTGGTTCTAGGACATTTTGTTTGAGCGCAATCATCAAACTTAATTAAAAAAGTCATTTAAGCCTTTTCACAGTGAGATCTATGCGATATGGCCGAGAAATGTAATTTTGATGTTAACTCCCAAACCGCTGCGCAGAAGTCAACCAAACTTCACCCAATAGTGTATTGTATCACAATCTAGTAGTTACATTTGAAAATTTTGTTCTAGGACATTTTGTTTGAGCGCAAACCTCAAACTTAGGTCAAAAAAGCCATTTAAGCCTTTTCATAGTGAGATCTATGCGATATGGCCGAGAAATGTAATTTTGATGTTAACTCCCAAACCGCTGCGCAGAAGTCAACCAAACTTCACCCAATAGTGTATTGTATCACATTCTAGTAGTTACATTTGAAAATTTCGTTCTAGGACATTTGGTTTGAGCGCAAACATTAAACTTAGGTCAAAAAAGCCATTTAAGCCTTTTCACAGTGTGATCTATGCGATATGGCCGAGAAATGTAATTTTGATGTTAACTCCCAAACCGCTGCGCAGAAGTCAACCAAACTTCACCCATTAGTGTATTGTATCACAATCTAGTAGTTACATGTGGAAATTTGGTTATAGGACATTTGATTTGAGCGCAATCCTCAAACTTAGGTCAAAAAAGCCATTTAAGCCTTTTCACAGTGAGATCTATGCGATATGGCCGAGAAATGTAATTTTGATGTTAACTCCCAAACCGCTGCGCAGAAGTCAACCAAACTTCACCCAATAGTGTATTTTATCACAATCTAGTAGTTACATTTGGAAATTTAGTTCTAGGACATTTGATTTGAGCGCAATCTTCAAACTTAATTAAAAAAAGTCATTTAAGCCTTTTCACAGTGAGATCTATGCGATATGGCCGAGAAATGTAATTTTGATGTTCACTCCCAAACCGCTGCGCAGAAGTCAACCAAACTTCAACCATTAGTGTATTGTATCACAATCTAGTAGTTACATGTGGAAATTTGGTTCTCGGACATTTGATTTGAGCGCAATCCTCAAACTTAGGTCAAAAAAGCCATTTAAGCCTTTTCACAGTGAGATCTATGCGATATGGCCGAGAAATGTAATTTTGATGTTAACTCCCAAACCGCTGCGCAGAAGTCAACCAAACTTCACCCAATAGTGTATTGTATCACAATCTAGTAGTTACATTTGAAAATTTTGTTCTAGGACATTTTGTTTGAGCGCAATCATCAAACTTAATTAAAAAAGTCATTTAAGCCTTTTCACAGTGAGATCTATGCGATATGGCCGAGAAATGTAATTTTGATGTTAACTCCCAAACCGCTGCGCAGAAGTCAACCAAACTTCACCCATTAGTGTATTGTATCACAATCTAGTAGTTACATGTGGAAATTTGGTTATAGGACATTTGATTTGAGCGCAATCCTCAAACTTAGGTCAAAAAAGCCATTTAAGCCTTTTCACAGTGAGATCTATGCGATATGGCCGAGAAATGTAATTTTGATGTTAACTCCCAAACCGCTGCGCAGAAGTCAACCAAACTTCACCCAATAGTGTATTTTATCACAATCTAGTAGTTACATTTGGAAATTTAGTTCTAGGACATTTGATTTGAGCGCAATCTTCAAACTTAATTAAAAAAAGTCATTTAAGCCTTTTCACAGTGAGATCTATGCGATATGGCCGAGAAATGTAATTTTGATGTTCACTCCCAAACCGCTGCGCAGAAGTCAACCAAACTTCAACCATTAGTGTATTGTATCACAATCTAGTAGTTACATGTGGAAATTTGGTTCTCGGACATTTGATTTGAGCGCAATCCTCAAACTTAGGTCAAAAAAGCCATTTAAGCCTTTTCACAGTGAGATCTATGCGATATGGCCGAGAAATGTAATTTTGATGTTAACTCCCAAACCGCTGCGCAGAAGTCAACCAAACTTCACCCAATAGTGTATTGTATCACAATCTAGTAGTTACATTTGAAAATTTTGTTCTAGGACATTTTGTTTGAGCGCAATCATCAAACTTAATTAAAAAAGTCATTTAAGCCTTTTCACAGTGAGATCTATGCGATATGGCCGAGAAATGTAATTTTGATGTTAACTCCCAAACCGCTGCGCAGAAGTCAACCAAACTTCAACCATTAGTGTATTGTATCACAATCTAGTAGTTACATGTGGAAATTTGGTTCTCGGACATTTGATTTGAGCGCAATCCTCAAACTTAGGTCAAAAAAGCCATTTAAGCCTTTTCACAGTGAGATCTATGCGATATGGCCGAGAAATGTAATTTTGATGTTAACTCCCAAACCGCTGCGCAGAAGTCAACCAAACTTCACCCAATAGTGTATTGTATCACAATCTAGTAGTTACATTTGAAAATTTTGTTCTAGGACATTTTGTTTGTGCGCAAACCTCAAACTTAGGTCAAAAAAGCCATTTAAGCCTTTTCACAGTGAGATCTATGCGATATGGCCGAGAAATGTAATTTTGATGTTAACTCCCAAACCGCTGCGCAGAAGTCAACCAAACTTCACCCAATAGTGTATTGTATCACAATCTAGTAGTTACATGTGGAAATTTGGTTCTAGGACATTTGATTTGAGCGCAATCCTCAAACTTAGGTCAAAAAAGCCATTTAAGCCTTTTCACAGTGAAATGAATGCGATATGGCCGAGAAATGTAATTTTGATGTTAACTCCCAAACCGCTGCGCAGAAGTCAACCAAACTTCACCCAATAGTGTATTGTATCACATTCTAGTAGTTACATTTGAAAATTTCGTTCTAGGACATTTGGTTTTAGCGCAATCATTAAACTTAGGTCAAAAAAGCCATTTAAGCCTTTTCACAGTGAGATCTATGCGATATGGCCGAGAAATGTAATTTTGATGTTAACTCCCAAACCGCTGCGCAGAAGTCAACCAAACTTCACCCAATAGTGTATTGTATCACAATCTAGTAGTTACATTTGAAAATTTTGTTCTAGGACATTTTGTTTGAACGCAATCATCAAACTTAATTAAAAAAGTCATTTAAGCCTTTTCACAGTGAGATCTATGCGATATGGCCGAGAAATGTAATTTTGATGTTAACTCCCAAACCGCTGCGCAGAAGTCAACCAAACTTCACCCATTAGTGTATTGTATCACAATCTAGTAGTTACATGTGGAAATTTGGTTATAGGACATTTGATTTGAGCGCAATCCTCAAACTTAGGTTAAAAAAGCCATTTAAGCCTTTTCACAGTGAGATCTATGCGATATGGCCGAGAAATGTAATTTTGATGTTAACTCCCAAACCGCTGCGCAGAAGTCAACCAAACTTCACCCAATAGTGTATTTTATCACAATCTAGTAGTTACATTTAGAAATTTAGTTCTAGGACATTTGATTTGAGCGCAATCTTCAAACTTAATTAAAAAAAGTCATTTAAGCCTTTTCACAGTGAGATCTATGCGATATGGCCGAGAAATGCAATTTTGATGTTCACTCCCAAACCGCTGCGCAGAAGTCAACCAAACTTCAACCATTAGTGTATTGTATCACAATCTAGTAGTTACATGTGGAAATTTGGTTCTAGGACATTTGATTTGAGCGCAATCCTCAAACTTAGGTCAAAAAAGCCATTTAAGCCTTTTCACAGTGAGATCTATGCGATATGGCCGAGAAATGTAATTTTGATGTTAAATCCCAAACCGCTGCGCAGAAGTCAACCAAACTTCACCCAATAGTGTATTGTATCACAATCTAGTAGTTACATTTGAAAATTTTGTTCTAGGACATTTTGTTTGAGCGCAATCATCAAACTTAATTAAAAAAGTCATTTAAGCCTTTTCACAGTGAGATCTATGCGATATGGCCGAGAAATGTAATTTTGATGTTAACTCCCAAACCGCTGCGCAGAAGTCAACCAAACTTCACCCATTAGTGTATTGTATCACAATCTAGTAGTTACATGTGAAAATTTGGTTCTAGGACATTTTGTTTGAGCGCAATCATCAAACTTAATTAAAAAAGTCATTTAAGCCTTTTCACAGTGAGATCTATGCGATATGGCCGAGAAATGTAATTTTGATGTTAACTCCCAAACCGCTGCGCAGAAGTCAACCAAACTTCACCCAATAGTGTATTGTATCACAATCTAGTAGTTACATTTGAAAATTTTGTTCTAGGACATTTTGTTTGAGCGCAAACCTCAAACTTAGGTCAAAAAAGCCATTTAAGCCTTTTCATAGTGAGATCTATGCGATATGGCCGAGAAATGTAATTTTGATGTTAACTCCCAAACCGCTGCGCAGAAGTCAACCAAACTTCACCCAATAGTGTATTGTATCACATTCTAGTAGTTACATTTGAAAATTTCGTTCTAGGACATTTGGTTTGAGCGCAAACATTAAACTTAGGTCAAAAAAGCCATTTAAGCCTTTTCACAGTGTGATCTATGCGATATGGCCGAGAAATGTAATTTTGATGTTAACTCCCAAACCGCTGCGCAGAAGTCAACCAAACTTCACCCATTAGTGTATTGTATCACAATCTAGTAGTTACATGTGGAAATTTGGTTATAGGACATTTGATTTGAGCGCAATCCTCAAACTTAGGTCAAAAAAGCCATTTAAGCCTTTTCACAGTGAGATCTATGCGATATGGCCGAGAAATGTAATTTTGATGTTAACTCCCAAACCGCTGCGCAGAAGTCAACCAAACTTCACCCAATAGTGTATTTTATCACAATCTAGTAGTTACATTTGGAAATTTAGTTCTAGGACATTTGATTTGAGCGCAATCTTCAAACTTAATTAAAAAAAGTCATTTAAGCCTTTTCACAGTGAGATCTATGCGATATGGCCGAGAAATGTAATTTTGATGTTCACTCCCAAACCGCTGCGCAGAAGTCAACCAAACTTCAACCATTAGTGTATTGTATCACAATCTAGTAGTTACATGTGGAAATTTGGTTCTCGGACATTTGATTTGAGCGCAATCCTCAAACTTAGGTCAAAAAAGCCATTTAAGCCTTTTCACAGTGAGATCTATGCGATATGGCCGAGAAATGTAATTTTGATGTTAACTCCCAAACCGCTGCGCAGAAGTCAACCAAACTTCACCCAATAGTGTATTGTATCACAATCTAGTAGTTACATTTGAAAATTTTGTTCTAGGACATTTTGTTTGAGCGCAATCATCAAACTTAATTAAAAAAGTCATTTAAGCCTTTTCACAGTGAGATCTATGCGATATGGCCGAGAAATGTAATTTTGATGTTAACTCCCAAACCGCTGCGCAGAAGTCAACCAAACTTCAACCATTAGTGTATTGTATCACAATCTAGTAGTTACATGTGGAAATTTGGTTCTCGGACATTTGATTTGAGCGCAATCCTCAAACTTAGGTCAAAAAAGCCATTTAAGCCTTTTCACAGTGAGATCTATGCGATATGGCCGAGAAATGTAATTTTGATGTTAACTCCCAAACCGCTGCGCAGAAGTCAACCAAACTTCACCCAATAGTGTATTGTATCACAATCTAGTAGTTACATTTGAAAATTTTGTTCTAGGACATTTTGTTTGAACGCAATCATCAAACTTAATTAAAAAAGTCATTTAAGCCTTTTCACAGTGAGATCTATGCGATATGGCCGAGAAATGTAATTTTGATGTTAACTCCCAAACCGCTGCGCAGAAGTCAACCAAACTTCACCCATTAGTGTATTGTATCACAATCTAGTAGTTACATGTGGAAATTTGGTTATAGGACATTTGATTTGAGCGCAATCCTCAAACTTAGGTCAAAAAAGCCATTTAAGCCTTTTCACAGTGAGATCTATGCGATATGGCCGAGAAATGTAATTTTGATGTTAACTCCCAAACCGCTGCGCAGAAGTCAACCAAACTTCACCCAATAGTGTATTGTATCACATTCTAGTAGTTACATTTGAAAATTTCGTTCTAGGACATTTGGTTTGAGCGCAATCATTAAACTTAGGTCAAAAAAGCCATTTAAGCCTTTTCACAGTGTGATCTATGCGATATGGCCGAGAAATGTAATTTTGATGTTCACTCCCAAACCGCTGCGCAGAAGTCAACCAAACTTCAACCATTAGTGTATTGTATCACAATCTAGTAGTTACATGTGGAAATTTGGTTCTCGGACATTTGATTTGAGCGCAATCCTCAAACTTAGGTCAAAAAAGCCATTTAAGCCTTTTCACAGTGAGATCTATGCGATATGGCCGAGAAATGTAATTTTGATGTTAACTCCCAAACCGCTGCGCAGAAGTCAACCAAACTTCACCCAATAGTGTATTGTATCACAATCTAGTAGTTACATTTGAAAATTTTGTTCTAGGACATTTTGTTTGAGCGCAATCATCAAACTTAATTAAAAAAGTCATTTAAGCCTTTTCACAGTGAGATCTATGCGATATGGCCGAGAAATGTAATTTTGATGTTAACTCCCAAACCGCTGCGCAGAAGTCAACCAAACTTCACCCATTAGTGTATTGTATCACAATCTAGTAGTTACATGTGGAAATTTGGTTCTAGGACATTTGATTTGAGCGCAATCCTCAAACTTAGGTCAAAAAAGCCATTTAAGCCTTTTCACAGTGAAATGAATGCGATATGGCCGAGAAATGTAATTTTGATGTTAACTCCCAAACCGCTGCGCAGAAGTCAACCAAACTTCACCCAATAGTGTATTGTATCACATTCTAGTAGTTACATTTGAAAATTTCGTTCTAGGACATTTGGTTTTAGCGCAATCATTAAACTTAGGTCAAAAAAGCCATTTAAGCCTTTTCACAGTGAGATCTATGCGATATGGCCGAGAAATGTAATTTTGATGTTAACTCCCAAACCGCTGCGCAGAAGTCAACCAAACTTCACCCAATAGTGTATTGTATCACAATCTAGTAGTTACATTTGAAAATTTTGTTCTAGGACATTTTGTTTGAACGCAATCATCAAACTTAATTAAAAAAGTCATTTAAGCCTTTTCACAGTGAGATCTATGCGATATGGCCGAGAAATGTAATTTTGATGTTAACTCCCAAACCGCTGCGCAGAAGTCAACCAAACTTCACCCATTAGTGTATTGTATCACAATCTAGTAGTTACATGTGGAAATTTGGTTATAGGACATTTGATTTGAGCGCAATCCTCAAACTTAGGTTAAAAAAGCCATTTAAGCCTTTTCACAGTGAGATCTATGCGATATGGCCGAGAAATGTAATTTTGATGTTAACTCCCAAACCGCTGCGCAGAAGTCAACCAAACTTCACCCAATAGTGTATTTTATCACAATCTAGTAGTTACATTTAGAAATTTAGTTCTAGGACATTTGATTTGAGCGCAATCTTCAAACTTAATTAAAAAAAGTCATTTAAGCCTTTTCACAGTGAGATCTATGCGATATGGCCGAGAAATGCAATTTTGATGTTCACTCCCAAACCGCTGCGCAGAAGTCAACCAAACTTCAACCATTAGTGTATTGTATCACAATCTAGTAGTTACATGTGGAAATTTGGTTCTAGGACATTTGATTTGAGCGCAATCCTCAAACTTAGGTCAAAAAAGCCATTTAAGCCTTTTCACAGTGAGATCTATGCGATATGGCCGAGAAATGTAATTTTGATGTTAAATCCCAAACCGCTGCGCAGAAGTCAACCAAACTTCACCCAATAGTGTATTGTATCACAATCTAGTAGTTACATTTGAAAATTTTGTTCTAGGACATTTTGTTTGAGCGCAATCATCAAACTTAATTAAAAAAGTCATTTAAGCCTTTTCACAGTGAGATCTATGCGATATGGCCGAGAAATGTAATTTTGATGTTAACTCCCAAACCGCTGCGCAGAAGTCAACCAAACTTCACCCATTAGTGTATTGTATCACAATCTAGTAGTTACATGTGAAAATTTGGTTCTAGGACATTTTGTTTGAGCGCAATCATCAAACTTAATTAAAAAAGTCATTTAAGCCTTTTCACAGTGAGATCTATGCGATATGGCCGAGAAATGTAATTTTGATGTTAACTCCCAAACCGCTGCGCAGAAGTCAACCAAACTTCACCCAATAGTGTATTGTATCACAATCTAGTAGTTACATTTGAAAATTTTGTTCTAGGACATTTTGTTTGAGCGCAAACCTCAAACTTAGGTCAAAAAAGCCATTTAAGCCTTTTCATAGTGAGATCTATGCGATATGGCCGAGAAATGTAATTTTGATGTTAACTCCCAAACCGCTGCGCAGAAGTCAACCAAACTTCACCCAATAGTGTATTGTATCACATTCTAGTAGTTACATTTGAAAATTTCGTTCTAGGACATTTGGTTTGAGCGCAAACATTAAACTTAGGTCAAAAAAGCCATTTAAGCCTTTTCACAGTGTGATCTATGCGATATGGCCGAGAAATGTAATTTTGATGTTAACTCCCAAACCGCTGCGCAGAAGTCAACCAAACTTCACCCATTAGTGTATTGTATCACAATCTAGTAGTTACATGTGGAAATTTGGTTATAGGACATTTGATTTGAGCGCAATCCTCAAACTTAGGTCAAAAAAGCCATTTAAGCCTTTTCACAGTGAGATCTATGCGATATGGCCGAGAAATGTAATTTTGATGTTAACTCCCAAACCGCTGCGCAGAAGTCAACCAAACTTCACCCAATAGTGTATTGTATCACAATCTAGTAGTTACATTTGAAAATTTTGTTCTAGGACATTTTGTTTGAGCGCAATCATCAAACTTAATTAAAAAAGTCATTTAAGCCTTTTCACAGTGAGATCTATGCGATATGGCCGAGAAATGTAATTTTGATGTTAACTCCCAAACCGCTGCGCAGAAGTCAACCAAACTTCAACCATTAGTGTATTGTATCACAATCTAGTAGTTACATGTGGAAATTTGGTTCTCGGACATTTGATTTGAGCGCAATCCTCAAACTTAGGTCAAAAAAGCCATTTAAGCCTTTTCACAGTGAGATCTATGCGATATGGCCGAGAAATGTAATTTTGATGTTAACTCCCAAACCGCTGCGCAGAAGTCAACCAAACTTCACCCAATAGTGTATTGTATCACAATCTAGTAGTTACATTTGAAAATTTTGTTCTAGGACATTTTGTTTGTGCGCAAACCTCAAACTTAGGTCAAAAAAGCCATTTAAGCCTTTTCACAGTGAGATCTATGCGATATGGCCGAGAAATGTAATTTTGATGTTCACTCCCAAACCGCTGCGCAGAAGTCAACCAAACTTCAACCATTAGTGTATTGTATCACAATCTAGTAGTTACATGTGGAAATTTGGTTCTAGGACATTTGATTTGAGCGCAATCCTCAAACTTAGGTCAAAAAAGCCATTTAAGCCTTTTCACAGTGAGATCTATGCGATATGGCCGAGAAATGTAATTTTGATGTTAAATCCCAAACCGCTGCGCAGAAGTCAACCAAACTTCACCCAATAGTGTATTGTATCACAATCTAGTAGTTACATTTGAAAATTTTGTTCTAGGACATTTTGTTTGAGCGCAATCATCAAACTTAATTAAAAAAGTCATTTAAGCCTTTTCACAGTGAGATCTATGCGATATGGCCGAGAAATGTAATTTTGATGTTAACTCCCAAACCGCTGCGCAGAAGTCAACCAAACTTCACCCATTAGTGTATTGTATCACAATCTAGTAGTTACATGTGAAAATTTGGTTCTAGGACATTTTGTTTGAGCGCAATCATCAAACTTAATTAAAAAAGTCATTTAAGCCTTTTCACAGTGAGATCTATGCGATATGGCCGAGAAATGTAATTTTGATGTTAACTCCCAAACCGCTGCGCAGAAGTCAACCAAACTTCACCCAATAGTGTATTGTATCACAATCTAGTAGTTACATTTGAAAATTTTGTTCTAGGACATTTTGTTTGAGCGCAAACCTCAAACTTAGGTCAAAAAAGCCATTTAAGCCTTTTCATAGTGAGATCTATGCGATATGGCCGAGAAATGTAATTTTGATGTTAACTCCCAAACCGCTGCGCAGAAGTCAACCAAACTTCACCCAATAGTGTATTGTATCACATTCTAGTAGTTACATTTGAAAATTTCGTTCTAGGACATTTGGTTTGAGCGCAAACATTAAACTTAGGTCAAAAAAGCCATTTAAGCCTTTTCACAGTGTGATCTATGCGATATGGCCGAGAAATGTAATTTTGATGTTAACTCCCAAACCGCTGCGCAGAAGTCAACCAAACTTCACCCATTAGTGTATTGTATCACAATCTAGTAGTTACATGTGGAAATTTGGTTATAGGACATTTGATTTGAGCGCAATCCTCAAACTTAGGTCAAAAAAGCCATTTAAGCCTTTTCACAGTGAGATCTATGCGATATGGCCGAGAAATGTAATTTTGATGTTAACTCCCAAACCGCTGCGCAGAAGTCAACCAAACTTCACCCAATAGTGTATTTTATCACAATCTAGTAGTTACATTTGGAAATTTAGTTCTAGGACATTTGATTTGAGCGCAATCTTCAAACTTAATTAAAAAAAGTCATTTAAGCCTTTTCACAGTGAGATCTATGCGATATGGCCGAGAAATGTAATTTTGATGTTCACTCCCAAACCGCTGCGCAGAAGTCAACCAAACTTCACCCAATAGTGTATTGTATCACATTCTAGTAGTTACATTTGAAAATTTCGTTCTAGGACATTTGGTTTTAGCGCAATCATTAAACTTAGGTCAAAAAAGCCATTTAAGCCTTTTCACAGTGAGATCTATGCGATATGGCCGAGAAATGTAATTTTGATGTTAACTCCCAAACCGCTGCGCAGAAGTCAACCAAACTTCACCCAATAGTGTATTGTATCACAATCTAGTAGTTACATTTGAAAATTTTGTTCTAGGACATTTTGTTTGAACGCAATCATCAAACTTAATTAAAAAAGTCATTTAAGCCTTTTCACAGTGAGATCTATGCGATATGGCCGAGAAATGTAATTTTGATGTTAACTCCCAAACCGCTGCGCAGAAGTCAACCAAACTTCACCCATTAGTGTATTGTATCACAATCTAGTAGTTACATGTGGAAATTTGGTTATAGGACATTTGATTTGAGCGCAATCCTCAAACTTAGGTTAAAAAAGCCATTTAAGCCTTTTCACAGTGAGATCTATGCGATATGGCCGAGAAATGTAATTTTGATGTTAACTCCCAAACCGCTGCGCAGAAGTCAACCAAACTTCACCCAATAGTGTATTTTATCACAATCTAGTAGTTACATTTAGAAATTTAGTTCTAGGACATTTGATTTGAGCGCAATCTTCAAACTTAATTAAAAAAAGTCATTTAAGCCTTTTCACAGTGAGATCTATGCGATATGGCCGAGAAATGCAATTTTGATGTTCACTCCCAAACCGCTGCGCAGAAGTCAACCAAACTTCAACCATTAGTGTATTGTATCACAATCTAGTAGTTACATGTGGAAATTTGGTTCTAGGACATTTGATTTGAGCGCAATCCTCAAACTTAGGTCAAAAAAGCCATTTAAGCCTTTTCACAGTGAGATCTATGCGATATGGCCGAGAAATGTAATTTTGATGTTAAATCCCAAACCGCTGCGCAGAAGTCAACCAAACTTCACCCAATAGTGTATTGTATCACAATCTAGTAGTTACATTTGAAAATTTTGTTCTAGGACATTTTGTTTGAGCGCAATCATCAAACTTAATTAAAAAAGTCATTTAAGCCTTTTCACAGTGAGATCTATGCGATATGGCCGAGAAATGTAATTTTGATGTTAACTCCCAAACCGCTGCGCAGAAGTCAACCAAACTTCACCCATTAGTGTATTGTATCACAATCTAGTAGTTACATGTGAAAATTTGGTTCTAGGACATTTTGTTTGAGCGCAATCATCAAACTTAATTAAAAAAGTCATTTAAGCCTTTTCACAGTGAGATCTATGCGATATGGCCGAGAAATGTAATTTTGATGTTAACTCCCAAACCGCTGCGCAGAAGTCAACCAAACTTCACCCAATAGTGTATTGTATCACAATCTAGTAGTTACATTTGAAAATTTTGTTCTAGGACATTTGATTTGAGCGCAATCCTCAAACTTAGGTCAAAAAAGCCATTTAAGCCTTTTCACAGTGAGATCTATGCGATATGGCCGAGAAATGTAATTTTGATGTTAACTCCCAAACCGCTGCGCAGAAGTCAACCAAACTTCACCCAATAGTGTATTTTATCACAATCTAGTAATTACATTTGGAAATTTAGTTCTAGGACATTTGATTTGAGCGCAATCTTCAAACTTAATTAAAAAAAGTCATTTAAGCCTTTTCACAGTGAGATCTATGCGATATGGCCGAGAAATGTAATTTTGATGTTCACTCCCAAACCGCTGCGCAGAAGTCAACCAAACTTCAACCATTAGTGTATTGTATCACAATCTAGTAGTTACATGTGGAAATTTGGTTCTCGGACATTTGATTTGAGCGCAATCCTCAAACTTAGGTCAAAAAAGCCATTTAAGCCTTTTCACAGTGAGATCTATGCGATATGGCCGAGAAATGTAATTTTGATGTTAACTCCCAAACCGCTGCGCAGAAGTCAACCAAACTTCACCCAATAGTGTATTGTATCACAATCTAGTAGTTACATTTGAAAATTTTGTTCTAGGACATTTTGTTTGAGCGCAATCATCAAACTTAATTAAAAAAGTCATTTAAGCCTTTTCACAGTGAGATCTATGCGATATGGCCGAGAAATGTAATTTTGATGTTAACTCCCAAACCGCTGCGCAGAAGTCAACCAAACTTCAACCATTAGTGTATTGTATCACAATCTAGTAGTTACATGTGGAAATTTGGTTCTCGGACATTTGATTTGAGCGCAATCCTCAAACTTAGGTCAAAAAAGCCATTTAAGCCTTTTCACAGTGAGATCTATGCGATATGGCCGAGAAATGTAATTTTGATGTTAACTCCCAAACCGCTGCGCAGAAGTCAACCAAACTTCACCCAATAGTGTATTGTATCACAATCTAGTAGTTACATTTGAAAATTTTGTTCTAGGACATTTTGTTTGTGCGCAAACCTCAAACTTAGGTCAAAAAAGCCATTTAAGCCTTTTCACAGTGAGATCTATGCGATATGGCCGAGAAATGTAATTTTGATGTTCACTCCCAAACCGCTGCGCAGAAGTCAACCAAACTTCAACCATTAGTGTATTGTATCACAATCTAGTAGTTACATGTGGAAATTTGGTTCTAGGACATTTGATTTGAGCGCAATCCTCAAACTTAGGTCAAAAAAGCCATTTAAGCCTTTTCACAGTGAGATCTATGCGATATGGCCGAGAAATGTAATTTTGATGTTAAATCCCAAACCGCTGCGCAGAAGTCAACCAAACTTCACCCAATAGTGTATTGTATCACAATCTAGTAGTTACATTTGAAAATTTTGTTCTAGGACATTTTGTTTGAGCGCAATCATCAAACTTAATTAAAAAAGTCATTTAAGCCTTTTCACAGTGAGATCTATGCGATATGGCCGAGAAATGTAATTTTGATGTTAACTCCCAAACCGCTGCGCAGAAGTCAACCAAACTTCACCCATTAGTGTATTGTATCACAATCTAGTAGTTACATGTGAAAATTTGGTTCTAGGACATTTTGTTTGAGCGCAATCATCAAACTTAATTAAAAAAGTCATTTAAGCCTTTTCACAGTGAGATCTATGCGATATGGCCGAGAAATGTAATTTTGATGTTAACTCCCAAACCGCTGCGCAGAAGTCAACCAAACTTCACCCAATAGTGTATTGTATCACAATCTAGTAGTTACATTTGAAAATTTTGTTCTAGGACATTTTGTTTGAGCGCAAACCTCAAACTTAGGTCAAAAAAGCCATTTAAGCCTTTTCATAGTGAGATCTATGCGATATGGCCGAGAAATGTAATTTTGATGTTAACTCCCAAACCGCTGCGCAGAAGTCAACCAAACTTCACCCAATAGTGTATTGTATCACATTCTAGTAGTTACATTTGAAAATTTCGTTCTAGGACATTTGGTTTGAGCGCAAACATTAAACTTAGGTCAAAAAAGCCATTTAAGCCTTTTCACAGTGTGATCTATGCGATATGGCCGAGAAATGTAATTTTGATGTTAACTCCCAAACCGCTGCGCAGAAGTCAACCAAACTTCACCCATTAGTGTATTGTATCACAATCTAGTAGTTACATGTGGAAATTTGGTTATAGGACATTTGATTTGAGCGCAATCCTCAAACTTAGGTCAAAAAAGCCATTTAAGCCTTTTCACAGTGAGATCTATGCGATATGGCCGAGAAATGTAATTTTGATGTTAACTCCCAAACCGCTGCGCAGAAGTCAACCAAACTTCACCCAATAGTGTATTTTATCACAATCTAGTAATTACATTTGGAAATTTAGTTCTAGGACATTTGATTTGAGCGCAATCTTCAAACTTAATTAAAAAAAGTCATTTAAGCCTTTTCACAGTGAGATCTATGCGATATGGCCGAGAAATGTAATTTTGATGTTCACTCCCAAACCGCTGCGCAGAAGTCAACCAAACTTCAACCATTAGTGTATTGTATCACAATCTAGTAGTTACATGTGGAAATTTGGTTCTCGGACATTTGATTTGAGCGCAATCCTCAAACTTAGGTCAAAAAAGCCATTTAAGCCTTTTCACAGTGAGATCTATGCGATATGGCCGAGAAATGTAATTTTGATGTTAACTCCCAAACCGCTGCGCAGAAGTCAACCAAACTTCACCCAATAGTGTATTGTATCACAATCTAGTAGTTACATTTGAAAATTTTGTTCTAGGACATTTTGTTTGAGCGCAATCATCAAACTTAATTAAAAAAGTCATTTAAGCCTTTTCACAGTGAGATCTATGCGATATGGCCGAGAAATGTAATTTTGATGTTAACTCCCAAACCGCTGCGCAGAAGTCAACCAAACTTCAACCATTAGTGTATTGTATCACAATCTAGTAGTTACATGTGGAAATTTGGTTCTCGGACATTTGATTTGAGCGCAATCCTCAAACTTAGGTCAAAAAAGCCATTTAAGCCTTTTCACAGTGAGATCTATGCGATATGGCCGAGAAATGTAATTTTGATGTTAACTCCCAAACCGCTGCGCAGAAGTCAACCAAACTTCACCCAATAGTGTATTGTATCACAATCTAGTAGTTACATTTGAAAATTTTGTTCTAGGACATTTTGTTTGTGCGCAAACCTCAAACTTAGGTCAAAAAAGCCATTTAAGCCTTTTCACAGTGAGATCTATGCGATATGGCCGAGAAATGTAATTTTGATGTTCACTCCCAAACCGCTGCGCAGAAGTCAACCAAACTTCAACCATTAGTGTATTGTATCACAATCTAGTAGTTACATGTGGAAATTTGGTTCTAGGACATTTGATTTGAGCGCAATCCTCAAACTTAGGTCAAAAAAGCCATTTAAGCCTTTTCACAGTGAGATCTATGCGATATGGCCGAGAAATGTAATTTTGATGTTAAATCCCAAACCGCTGCGCAGAAGTCAACCAAACTTCACCCAATAGTGTATTGTATCACAATCTAGTAGTTACATTTGAAAATTTTGTTCTAGGACATTTTGTTTGAGCGCAATCATCAAACTTAATTAAAAAAGTCATTTAAGCCTTTTCACAGTGAGATCTATGCGATATGGCCGAGAAATGTAATTTTGATGTTAACTCCCAAACCGCTGCGCAGAAGTCAACCAAACTTCACCCATTAGTGTATTGTATCACAATCTAGTAGTTACATGTGAAAATTTGGTTCTAGGACATTTTGTTTGAGCGCAATCATCAAACTTAATTAAAAAAGTCATTTAAGCCTTTTCACAGTGAGATCTATGCGATATGGCCGAGAAATGTAATTTTGATGTTAACTCCCAAACCGCTGCGCAGAAGTCAACCAAACTTCACCCAATAGTGTATTGTATCACAATCTAGTAGTTACATTTGAAAATTTTGTTCTAGGACATTTTGTTTGAGCGCAAACCTCAAACTTAGGTCAAAAAAGCCATTTAAGCCTTTTCATAGTGAGATCTATGCGATATGGCCGAGAAATGTAATTTTGATGTTAACTCCCAAACCGCTGCGCAGAAGTCAACCAAACTTCACCCAATAGTGTATTGTATCACATTCTAGTAGTTACATTTGAAAATTTCGTTCTAGGACATTTGGTTTGAGCGCAAACATTAAACTTAGGTCAAAAAAGCCATTTAAGCCTTTTCACAGTGTGATCTATGCGATATGGCCGAGAAATGTAATTTTGATGTTAACTCCCAAACCGCTGCGCAGAAGTCAACCAAACTTCACCCATTAGTGTATTGTATCACAATCTAGTAGTTACATGTGGAAATTTGGTTATAGGACATTTGATTTGAGCGCAATCCTCAAACTTAGGTCAAAAAAGCCATTTAAGCCTTTTCACAGTGAGATCTATGCGATATGGCCGAGAAATGTAATTTTGATGTTAACTCCCAAACCGCTGCGCAGAAGTCAACCAAACTTCACCCAATAGTGTATTTTATCACAATCTAGTAGTTACATTTGGAAATTTAGTTCTAGGACATTTGATTTGAGCGCAATCTTCAAACTTAATTAAAAAAAGTCATTTAAGCCTTTTCACAGTGAGATCTATGCGATATGGCCGAGAAATGTAATTTTGATGTTCACTCCCAAACCGCTGCGCAGAAGTCAACCAAACTTCAACCATTAGTGTATTGTATCACAATCTAGTAGTTACATGTGGAAATTTGGTTCTCGGACATTTGATTTGAGCGCAATCCTCAAACTTAGGTCAAAAAAGCCATTTAAGCCTTTTCACAGTGAGATCTATGCGATATGGCCGAGAAATGTAATTTTGATGTTAACTCCCAAACCGCTGCGCAGAAGTCAACCAAACTTCACCCAATAGTGTATTGTATCACAATCTAGTAGTTACATTTGAAAATTTTGTTCTAGGACATTTTGTTTGAGCGCAATCATCAAACTTAATTAAAAAAGTCATTTAAGCCTTTTCACAGTGAGATCTATGCGATATGGCCGAGAAATGTAATTTTGATGTTAACTCCCAAACCGCTGCGCAGAAGTCAACCAAACTTCAACCATTAGTGTATTGTATCACAATCTAGTAGTTACATGTGGAAATTTGGTTCTCGGACATTTGATTTGAGCGCAATCCTCAAACTTAGGTCAAAAAAGCCATTTAAGCCTTTTCACAGTGAGATCTATGCGATATGGCCGAGAAATGTAATTTTGATGTTAACTCCCAAACCGCTGCGCAGAAGTCAACCAAACTTCACCCAATAGTGTATTGTATCACAATCTAGTAGTTACATTTGAAAATTTTGTTCTAGGACATTTTGTTTGTGCGCAAACCTCAAACTTAGGTCAAAAAAGCCATTTAAGCCTTTTCACAGTGAGATCTATGCGATATGGCCGAGAAATGTAATTTTGATGTTAACTCCCAAACCGCTGCGCAGAAGTCAACCAAACTTCACCCAATAGTGTATTGTATCACAATCTAGTAGTTACATGTGGAAATTTGGTTCTAGGACATTTGATTTGAGCGCAATCCTCAAACTTAGGTCAAAAAAGCCATTTAAGCCTTTTCACAGTGAAATGAATGCGATATGGCCGAGAAATGTAATTTTGATGTTAACTCCCAAACCGCTGCGCAGAAGTCAACCAAACTTCACCCAATAGTGTATTGTATCACATTCTAGTAGTTACATTTGAAAATTTCGTTCTAGGACATTTGGTTTTAGCGCAATCATTAAACTTAGGTCAAAAAAGCCATTTAAGCCTTTTCACAGTGAGATCTATGCGATATGGCCGAGAAATGTAATTTTGATGTTAACTCCCAAACCGCTGCGCAGAAGTCAACCAAACTTCACCCAATAGTGTATTGTATCACAATCTAGTAGTTACATTTGAAAATTTTGTTCTAGGACATTTTGTTTGAACGCAATCATCAAACTTAATTAAAAAAGTCATTTAAGCCTTTTCACAGTGAGATCTATGCGATATGGCCGAGAAATGTAATTTTGATGTTAACTCCCAAACCGCTGCGCAGAAGTCAACCAAACTTCACCCATTAGTGTATTGTATCACAATCTAGTAGTTACATGTGGAAATTTGGTTATAGGACATTTGATTTGAGCGCAATCCTCAAACTTAGGTTAAAAAAGCCATTTAAGCCTTTTCACAGTGAGATCTATGCGATATGGCCGAGAAATGTAATTTTGATGTTAACTCCCAAACCGCTGCGCAGAAGTCAACCAAACTTCACCCAATAGTGTATTTTATCACAATCTAGTAGTTACATTTAGAAATTTAGTTCTAGGACATTTGATTTGAGCGCAATCTTCAAACTTAATTAAAAAAAGTCATTTAAGCCTTTTCACAGTGAGATCTATGCGATATGGCCGAGAAATGCAATTTTGATGTTCACTCCCAAACCGCTGCGCAGAAGTCAACCAAACTTCAACCATTAGTGTATTGTATCACAATCTAGTAGTTACATGTGGAAATTTGGTTCTAGGACATTTGATTTGAGCGCAATCCTCAAACTTAGGTCAAAAAAGCCATTTAAGCCTTTTCACAGTGAGATCTATGCGATATGGCCGAGAAATGTAATTTTGATGTTAAATCCCAAACCGCTGCGCAGAAGTCAACCAAACTTCACCCAATACTGTATTGTATCACAATCTAGTAGTTACATTTGAAAATTTTGTTCTAGGACATTTTGTTTGAGCGCAATCATCAAACTTAATTAAAAAAGTCATTTAAGCCTTTTCACAGTGAGATCTATGCGATATGGCCGAGAAATGTAATTTTGATGTTAACTCCCAAACCGCTGCGCAGAAGTCAACCAAACTTCACCCATTAGTGTATTGTATCACAATCTAGTAGTTACATGTGAAAATTTGGTTCTAGGACATTTTGTTTGAGCGCAATCATCAAACTTAATTAAAAAAGTCATTTAAGCCTTTTCACAGTGAGATCTATGCGATATGGCCGAGAAATGTAATTTTGATGTTAACTCCCAAACCGCTGCGCAGAAGTCAACCAAACTTCACCCAATAGTGTATTGTATCACAATCTAGTAGTTACATTTGAAAATTTTGTTCTAGGACATTTTGTTTGAGCGCAAACCTCAAACTTAGGTCAAAAAAGCCATTTAAGCCTTTTCATAGTGAGATCTATGCGATATGGCCGAGAAATGTAATTTTGATGTTAACTCCCAAACCGCTGCGCAGAAGTCAACCAAACTTCACCCAATAGTGTATTGTATCACATTCTAGTAGTTACATTTGAAAATTTCGTTCTAGGACATTTGGTTTGAGCGCAAACATTAAACTTAGGTCAAAAAAGCCATTTAAGCCTTTTCACAGTGTGATCTATGCGATATGGCCGAGAAATGTAATTTTGATGTTAACTCCCAAACCGCTGCGCAGAAGTCAACCAAACTTCACCCATTAGTGTATTGTATCACAATCTAGTAGTTACATGTGGAAATTTGGTTATAGGACATTTGATTTGAGCGCAATCCTCAAACTTAGGTCAAAAAAGCCATTTAAGCCTTTTCACAGTGAGATCTATGCGATATGGCCGAGAAATGTAATTTTGATGTTAACTCCCAAACCGCTGCGCAGAAGTCAACCAAACTTCACCCAATAGTGTATTTTATCACAATCTAGTAGTTACATTTGGAAATTTAGTTCTAGGACATTTGATTTGAGCGCAATCTTCAAACTTAATTAAAAAAAGTCATTTAAGCCTTTTCACAGTGAGATCTATGCGATATGGCCGAGAAATGTAATTTTGATGTTCACTCCCAAACCGCTGCGCAGAAGTCAACCAAACTTCAACCATTAGTGTATTGTATCACAATCTAGTAGTTACATGTGGAAATTTGGTTCTCGGACATTTGATTTGAGCGCAATCCTCAAACTTAGGTCAAAAAAGCCATTTAAGCCTTTTCACAGTGAGATCTATGCGATATGGCCGAGAAATGTAATTTTGATGTTAACTCCCAAACCGCTGCGCAGAAGTCAACCAAACTTCACCCAATAGTGTATTGTATCACAATCTAGTAGTTACATTTGAAAATTTTGTTCTAGGACATTTTGTTTGAGCGCAATCATCAAACTTAATTAAAAAAGTCATTTAAGCCTTTTCACAGTGAGATCTATGCGATATGGCCGAGAAATGTAATTTTGATGTTAACTCCCAAACCGCTGCGCAGAAGTCAACCAAACTTCAACCATTAGTGTATTGTATCACAATCTAGTAGTTACATGTGGAAATTTGGTTCTCGGACATTTGATTTGAGCGCAATCCTCAAACTTAGGTCAAAAAAGCCATTTAAGCCTTTTCACAGTGAGATCTATGCGATATGGCCGAGAAATGTAATTTTGATGTTAACTCCCAAACCGCTGCGCAGAAGTCAACCAAACTTCACCCAATAGTGTATTGTATCACAATCTAGTAGTTACATTTGAAAATTTTGTTCTAGGACATTTTGTTTGTGCGCAAACCTCAAACTTAGGTCAAAAAAGCCATTTAAGCCTTTTCACAGTGAGATCTATGCGATATGGCCGAGAAATGTAATTTTGATGTTAACTCCCAAACCGCTGCGCAGAAGTCAACCAAACTTCACCCAATAGTGTATTGTATCACATTCTAGTAGTTACATTTGAAAATTTCGTTCTAGGACATTTGGTTTGAGCGCAATCATTAAACTTAGGTCAAAAAAGCCATTTAAGCCTTTTCACAGTGAGATCTATGCGATATGGCCGAGAAATGTAATTTTGATGTTCACTCCCAAACCGCTGCGCAGAAGTCAACCAAACTTCAACCATTAGTGTATTGTATCACAATCTAGTAGTTACATGTGGAAATTTGGTTCTAGGACATTTGATTTGAGCGCAATCCTCAAACTTAGGTCAAAAAAGCCATTTAAGCCTTTTCACAGTGAGATCTATGCGATATGGCCGAGAAATGTAATTTTGATGTTAACTCCCAAACCGCTGCGCAGAAGTCAACCAAACTTCACCCAATAGTGTATTGTATCACAATCTAGTAGTTACATTTAGAAATTTAGTTCTAGGACATTTGATTTGAGCGCAATCTTCAAACTTAATTAAAAAAAGTCATTTAAGCCTTTTCACAGTGAGATCTATGCGATATGGCCGAGAAATGTAATTTTGATGTTAACTCCCAAACCGCTGCGCAGAAGTCAACCAAACTTCACCCAATAGTGTATTGTATCACAATCTAGTAGTTACATTTGAAAATTTTGTTCTAGGACATTTTGTTTGAACGCAATCATCAAACTTAATTAAAAAAGTCATTTAAGCCTTTTCACAGTGAGATCTATGCGATATGGCCGAGAAATGTAATTTTGATGTTAACTCCCAAACCGCTGCGCAGAAGTCAACCAAACTTCACCCATTAGTGTATTGTATCACAATCTAGTAGTTACATGTGGAAATTTGGTTATAGGACATTTGATTTGAGCGCAATCCTCAAACTTAGGTCAAAAAAGCCATTTAAGCCTTTTCACAGTGAGATCTATGCGATATGGCCGAGAAATGTAATTTTGATGTTAACTCCCAAACCGCTGCGCAGAAGTCAACCAAACTTCACCCAATAGTGTATTGTATCACATTCTAGTAGTTACATTTGAAAATTTCGTTCTAGGACATTTGGTTTGAGCGCAATCATTAAACTTAGGTCAAAAAAGCCATTTAAGCCTTTTCACAGTGTGATCTATGCGATATGGCCGAGAAATGTAATTTTGATGTTCACTCCCAAACCGCTGCGCAGAAGTCAACCAAACTTCAACCATTAGTGTATTGTATCACAATCTAGTAGTTACATGTGGAAATTTGGTTCTCGGACATTTGATTTGAGCGCAATCCTCAAACTTAGGTCAAAAAAGCCATTTAAGCCTTTTCACAGTGAGATCTATGCGATATGGCCGAGAAATGTAATTTTGATGTTAACTCCCAAACCGCTGCGCAGAAGTCAACCAAACTTCACCCAATAGTGTATTGTATCACAATCTAGTAGTTACATTTGAAAATTTTGTTCTAGGACATTTTGTTTGAGCGCAATCATCAAACTTAATTAAAAAAGTCATTTAAGCCTTTTCACAGTGAGATCTATGCGATATGGCCGAGAAATGTAATTTTGATGTTAACTCCCAAACCGCTGCGCAGAAGTCAACCAAACTTCACCCATTAGTGTATTGTATCACAATCTAGTAGTTACATGTGGAAATTTGGTTCTAGGACATTTGATTTGAGCGCAATCCTCAAACTTAGGTCAAAAAAGCCATTTAAGCCTTTTCACAGTGAAATGAATGCGATATGGCCGAGAAATGTAATTTTGATGTTAACTCCCAAACCGCTGCGCAGAAGTCAACCAAACTTCACCCAATAGTGTATTGTATCACATTCTAGTAGTTACATTTGAAAATTTCGTTCTAGGACATTTGGTTTTAGCGCAATCATTAAACTTAGGTCAAAAAAGCCATTTAAGCCTTTTCACAGTGAGATCTATGCGATATGGCCGAGAAATGTAATTTTGATGTTAACTCCCAAACCGCTGCGCAGAAGTCAACCAAACTTCACCCAATAGTGTATTGTATCACAATCTAGTAGTTACATTTGAAAATTTTGTTCTAGGACATTTTGTTTGAACGCAATCATCAAACTTAATTAAAAAAGTCATTTAAGCCTTTTCACAGTGAGATCTATGCGATATGGCCGAGAAATGTAATTTTGATGTTAACTCCCAAACCGCTGCGCAGAAGTCAACCAAACTTCACCCATTAGTGTATTGTATCACAATCTAGTAGTTACATGTGGAAATTTGGTTATAGGACATTTGATTTGAGCGCAATCCTCAAACTTAGGTTAAAAAAGCCATTTAAGCCTTTTCACAGTGAGATCTATGCGATATGGCCGAGAAATGTAATTTTGATGTTAACTCCCAAACCGCTGCGCAGAAGTCAACCAAACTTCACCCAATAGTGTATTTTATCACAATCTAGTAGTTACATTTAGAAATTTAGTTCTAGGACATTTGATTTGAGCGCAATCTTCAAACTTAATTAAAAAAAGTCATTTAAGCCTTTTCACAGTGAGATCTATGCGATATGGCCGAGAAATGCAATTTTGATGTTCACTCCCAAACCGCTGCGCAGAAGTCAACCAAACTTCAACCATTAGTGTATTGTATCACAATCTAGTAGTTACATGTGGAAATTTGGTTCTAGGACATTTGATTTGAGCGCAATCCTCAAACTTAGGTCAAAAAAGCCATTTAAGCCTTTTCACAGTGAGATCTATGCGATATGGCCGAGAAATGTAATTTTGATGTTAAATCCCAAACCGCTGCGCAGAAGTCAACCAAACTTCACCCAATAGTGTATTGTATCACAATCTAGTAGTTACATTTGAAAATTTTGTTCTAGGACATTTTGTTTGAGCGCAATCATCAAACTTAATTAAAAAAGTCATTTAAGCCTTTTCACAGTGAGATCTATGCGATATGGCCGAGAAATGTAATTTTGATGTTAACTCCCAAACCGCTGCGCAGAAGTCAACCAAACTTCACCCATTAGTGTATTGTATCACAATCTAGTAGTTACATGTGAAAATTTGGTTCTAGGACATTTTGTTTGAGCGCAATCATCAAACTTAATTAAAAAAGTCATTTAAGCCTTTTCACAGTGAGATCTATGCGATATGGCCGAGAAATGTAATTTTGATGTTAACTCCCAAACCGCTGCGCAGAAGTCAACCAAACTTCACCCAATAGTGTATTGTATCACAATCTAGTAGTTACATTTGAAAATTTTGTTCTAGGACATTTTGTTTGAGCGCAAACCTCAAACTTAGGTCAAAAAAGCCATTTAAGCCTTTTCATAGTGAGATCTATGCGATATGGCCGAGAAATGTAATTTTGATGTTAACTCCCAAACCGCTGCGCAGAAGTCAACCAAACTTCACCCAATAGTGTATTGTATCACATTCTAGTAGTTACATTTGAAAATTTCGTTCTAGGACATTTGGTTTGAGCGCAAACATTAAACTTAGGTCAAAAAAGCCATTTAAGCCTTTTCACAGTGTGATCTATGCGATATGGCCGAGAAATGTAATTTTGATGTTAACTCCCAAACCGCTGCGCAGAAGTCAACCAAACTTCACCCATTAGTGTATTGTATCACAATCTAGTAGTTACATGTGGAAATTTGGTTATAGGACATTTGATTTGAGCGCAATCCTCAAACTTAGGTCAAAAAAGCCATTTAAGCCTTTTCACAGTGAGATCTATGCGATATGGCCGAGAAATGTAATTTTGATGTTAACTCCCAAACCGCTGCGCAGAAGTCAACCAAACTTCACCCAATAGTGTATTTTATCACAATCTAGTAATTACATTTGGAAATTTAGTTCTAGGACATTTGATTTGAGCGCAATCTTCAAACTTAATTAAAAAAAGTCATTTAAGCCTTTTCACAGTGAGATCTATGCGATATGGCCGAGAAATGTAATTTTGATGTTCACTCCCAAACCGCTGCGCAGAAGTCAACCAAACTTCAACCATTAGTGTATTGTATCACAATCTAGTAGTTACATGTGGAAATTTGGTTCTCGGACATTTGATTTGAGCGCAATCCTCAAACTTAGGTCAAAAAAGCCATTTAAGCCTTTTCACAGTGAGATCTATGCGATATGGCCGAGAAATGTAATTTTGATGTTAACTCCCAAACCGCTGCGCAGAAGTCAACCAAACTTCACCCAATAGTGTATTGTATCACAATCTAGTAGTTACATTTGAAAATTTTGTTCTAGGACATTTTGTTTGAGCGCAATCATCAAACTTAATTAAAAAAGTCATTTAAGCCTTTTCACAGTGAGATCTATGCGATATGGCCGAGAAATGTAATTTTGATGTTAACTCCCAAACCGCTGCGCAGAAGTCAACCAAACTTCAACCATTAGTGTATTGTATCACAATCTAGTAGTTACATGTGGAAATTTGGTTCTCGGACATTTGATTTGAGCGCAATCCTCAAACTTAGGTCAAAAAAGCCATTTAAGCCTTTTCACAGTGAGATCTATGCGATATGGCCGAGAAATGTAATTTTGATGTTAACTCCCAAACCGCTGCGCAGAAGTCAACCAAACTTCACCCAATAGTGTATTGTATCACAATCTAGTAGTTACATTTGAAAATTTTGTTCTAGGACATTTTGTTTGTGCGCAAACCTCAAACTTAGGTCAAAAAAGCCATTTAAGCCTTTTCACAGTGAGATCTATGCGATATGGCCGAGAAATGTAATTTTGATGTTCACTCCCAAACCGCTGCGCAGAAGTCAACCAAACTTCAACCATTAGTGTATTGTATCACAATCTAGTAGTTACATGTGGAAATTTGGTTCTAGGACATTTGATTTGAGCGCAATCCTCAAACTTAGGTCAAAAAAGCCATTTAAGCCTTTTCACAGTGAGATCTATGCGATATGGCCGAGAAATGTAATTTTGATGTTAAATCCCAAACCGCTGCGCAGAAGTCAACCAAACTTCACCCAATAGTGTATTGTATCACAATCTAGTAGTTACATTTGAAAATTTTGTTCTAGGACATTTTGTTTGAGCGCAATCATCAAACTTAATTAAAAAAGTCATTTAAGCCTTTTCACAGTGAGATCTATGCGATATGGCCGAGAAATGTAATTTTGATGTTAACTCCCAAACCGCTGCGCAGAAGTCAACCAAACTTCACCCATTAGTGTATTGTATCACAATCTAGTAGTTACATGTGAAAATTTGGTTCTAGGACATTTTGTTTGAGCGCAATCATCAAACTTAATTAAAAAAGTCATTTAAGCCTTTTCACAGTGAGATCTATGCGATATGGCCGAGAAATGTAATTTTGATGTTAACTCCCAAACCGCTGCGCAGAAGTCAACCAAACTTCACCCAATAGTGTATTGTATCACAATCTAGTAGTTACATTTGAAAATTTTGTTCTAGGACATTTTGTTTGAGCGCAAACCTCAAACTTAGGTCAAAAAAGCCATTTAAGCCTTTTCATAGTGAGATCTATGCGATATGGCCGAGAAATGTAATTTTGATGTTAACTCCCAAACCGCTGCGCAGAAGTCAACCAAACTTCACCCAATAGTGTATTGTATCACATTCTAGTAGTTACATTTGAAAATTTCGTTCTAGGACATTTGGTTTGAGCGCAAACATTAAACTTAGGTCAAAAAAGCCATTTAAGCCTTTTCACAGTGTGATCTATGCGATATGGCCGAGAAATGTAATTTTGATGTTAACTCCCAAACCGCTGCGCAGAAGTCAACCAAACTTCACCCATTAGTGTATTGTATCACAATCTAGTAGTTACATGTGGAAATTTGGTTATAGGACATTTGATTTGAGCGCAATCCTCAAACTTAGGTCAAAAAAGCCATTTAAGCCTTTTCACAGTGAGATCTATGCGATATGGCCGAGAAATGTAATTTTGATGTTAACTCCCAAACCGCTGCGCAGAAGTCAACCAAACTTCACCCAATAGTGTATTTTATCACAATCTAGTAGTTACATTTGGAAATTTAGTTCTAGGACATTTGATTTGAGCGCAATCTTCAAACTTAATTAAAAAAAGTCATTTAAGCCTTTTCACAGTGAGATCTATGCGATATGGCCGAGAAATGTAATTTTGATGTTCACTCCCAAACCGCTGCGCAGAAGTCAACCAAACTTCACCCAATAGTGTATTGTATCACATTCTAGTAGTTACATTTGAAAATTTCGTTCTAGGACATTTGGTTTTAGCGCAATCATTAAACTTAGGTCAAAAAAGCCATTTAAGCCTTTTCACAGTGAGATCTATGCGATATGGCCGAGAAATGTAATTTTGATGTTAACTCCCAAACCGCTGCGCAGAAGTCAACCAAACTTCACCCAATAGTGTATTGTATCACAATCTAGTAGTTACATTTGAAAATTTTGTTCTAGGACATTTTGTTTGAACGCAATCATCAAACTTAATTAAAAAAGTCATTTAAGCCTTTTCACAGTGAGATCTATGCGATATGGCCGAGAAATGTAATTTTGATGTTAACTCCCAAACCGCTGCGCAGAAGTCAACCAAACTTCACCCATTAGTGTATTGTATCACAATCTAGTAGTTACATGTGGAAATTTGGTTATAGGACATTTGATTTGAGCGCAATCCTCAAACTTAGGTTAAAAAAGCCATTTAAGCCTTTTCACAGTGAGATCTATGCGATATGGCCGAGAAATGTAATTTTGATGTTAACTCCCAAACCGCTGCGCAGAAGTCAACCAAACTTCACCCAATAGTGTATTTTATCACAATCTAGTAGTTACATTTAGAAATTTAGTTCTAGGACATTTGATTTGAGCGCAATCTTCAAACTTAATTAAAAAAAGTCATTTAAGCCTTTTCACAGTGAGATCTATGCGATATGGCCGAGAAATGCAATTTTGATGTTCACTCCCAAACCGCTGCGCAGAAGTCAACCAAACTTCAACCATTAGTGTATTGTATCACAATCTAGTAGTTACATGTGGAAATTTGGTTCTAGGACATTTGATTTGAGCGCAATCCTCAAACTTAGGTCAAAAAAGCCATTTAAGCCTTTTCACAGTGAGATCTATGCGATATGGCCGAGAAATGTAATTTTGATGTTAAATCCCAAACCGCTGCGCAGAAGTCAACCAAACTTCACCCAATAGTGTATTGTATCACAATCTAGTAGTTACATTTGAAAATTTTGTTCTAGGACATTTTGTTTGAGCGCAATCATCAAACTTAATTAAAAAAGTCATTTAAGCCTTTTCACAGTGAGATCTATGCGATATGGCCGAGAAATGTAATTTTGATGTTAACTCCCAAACCGCTGCGCAGAAGTCAACCAAACTTCACCCATTAGTGTATTGTATCACAATCTAGTAGTTACATGTGAAAATTTGGTTCTAGGACATTTTGTTTGAGCGCAATCATCAAACTTAATTAAAAAAGTCATTTAAGCCTTTTCACAGTGAGATCTATGCGATATGGCCGAGAAATGTAATTTTGATGTTAACTCCCAAACCGCTGCGCAGAAGTCAACCAAACTTCACCCAATAGTGTATTGTATCACAATCTAGTAGTTACATTTGAAAATTTTGTTCTAGGACATTTTGTTTGAGCGCAAACCTCAAACTTAGGTCAAAAAAGCCATTTAAGCCTTTTCATAGTGAGATCTATGCGATATGGCCGAGAAATGTAATTTTGATGTTAACTCCCAAACCGCTGCGCAGAAGTCAACCAAACTTCACCCAATAGTGTATTGTATCACATTCTAGTAGTTACATTTGAAAATTTCGTTCTAGGACATTTGGTTTGAGCGCAAACATTAAACTTAGGTCAAAAAAGCCATTTAAGCCTTTTCACAGTGTGATCTATGCGATATGGCCGAGAAATGTAATTTTGATGTTAACTCCCAAACCGCTGCGCAGAAGTCAACCAAACTTCACCCATTAGTGTATTGTATCACAATCTAGTAGTTACATGTGGAAATTTGGTTATAGGACATTTGATTTGAGCGCAATCCTCAAACTTAGGTCAAAAAAGCCATTTAAGCCTTTTCACAGTGAGATCTATGCGATATGGCCGAGAAATGTAATTTTGATGTTAACTCCCAAACCGCTGCGCAGAAGTCAACCAAACTTCACCCAATAGTGTATTTTATCACAATCTAGTAATTACATTTGGAAATTTAGTTCTAGGACATTTGATTTGAGCGCAATCTTCAAACTTAATTAAAAAAAGTCATTTAAGCCTTTTCACAGTGAGATCTATGCGATATGGCCGAGAAATGTAATTTTGATGTTCACTCCCAAACCGCTGCGCAGAAGTCAACCAAACTTCAACCATTAGTGTATTGTATCACAATCTAGTAGTTACATGTGGAAATTTGGTTCTCGGACATTTGATTTGAGCGCAATCCTCAAACTTAGGTCAAAAAAGCCATTTAAGCCTTTTCACAGTGAGATCTATGCGATATGGCCGAGAAATGTAATTTTGATGTTAACTCCCAAACCGCTGCGCAGAAGTCAACCAAACTTCACCCAATAGTGTATTGTATCACATTCTAGTAGTTACATTTGAAAATTTCGTTCTAGGACATTTGGTTTGAGCGCAAACATTAAACTTAGGTCAAAAAAGCCATTTAAGCCTTTTCACAGTGTGATCTATGCGATATGGCCGAGAAATGTAATTTTGATGTTAACTCCCAAACCGCTGCGCAGAAGTCAACCAAACTTCACCCATTAGTGTATTGTATCACAATCTAGTAGTTACATGTGGAAATTTGGTTATAGGACATTTGATTTGAGCGCAATCCTCAAACTTAGGTCAAAAAAGCCATTTAAGCCTTTTCACAGTGAGATCTATGCGATATGGCCGAGAAATGTAATTTTGATGTTAACTCCCAAACCGCTGCGCAGAAGTCAACCAAACTTCACCCAATAGTGTATTTTATCACAATCTAGTAGTTACATTTGGAAATTTAGTTCTAGGACATTTGATTTGAGCGCAATCTTCAAACTTAATTAAAAAAAGTCATTTAAGCCTTTTCACAGTGAGATCTATGCGATATGGCCGAGAAATGTAATTTTGATGTTCACTCCCAAACCGCTGCGCAGAAGTCAACCAAACTTCAACCATTAGTGTATTGTATCACAATCTAGTAGTTACATGTGGAAATTTGGTTCTAGGACATTTGATTTGAGCGCAATCCTCAAACTTAGGTCAAAAAAGCCATTTAAGCCTTTTCACAGTGAGATCTATGCGATATGGCCGAGAAATGTAATTTTGATGTTAAATCCCAAACCGCTGCGCAGAAGTCAACCAAACTTCACCCAATAGTGTATTGTATCACAATCTAGTAGTTACATTTGAAAATTTTGTTCTAGGACATTTTGTTTGAGCGCAATCATCAAACTTAATTAAAAAAGTCATTTAAGCCTTTTCACAGTGAGATCTATGCGATATGGCCGAGAAATGTAATTTTGATGTTAACTCCCAAACCGCTGCGCAGAAGTCAACCAAACTTCACCCATTAGTGTATTGTATCACAATCTAGTAGTTACATGTGAAAATTTGGTTCTAGGACATTTTGTTTGAGCGCAATCATCAAACTTAATTAAAAAAGTCATTTAAGCCTTTTCACAGTGAGATCTATGCGATATGGCCGAGAAATGTAATTTTGATGTTAACTCCCAAACCGCTGCGCAGAAGTCAACCAAACTTCACCCAATAGTGTATTGTATCACAATCTAGTAGTTACATTTGAAAATTTTGTTCTAGGACATTTTGTTTGAGCGCAAACCTCAAACTTAGGTCAAAAAAGCCATTTAAGCCTTTTCATAGTGAGATCTATGCGATATGGCCGAGAAATGTAATTTTGATGTTAACTCCCAAACCGCTGCGCAGAAGTCAACCAAACTTCACCCAATAGTGTATTGTATCACATTCTAGTAGTTACATTTGAAAATTTCGTTCTAGGACATTTGGTTTGAGCGCAAACATTAAACTTAGGTCAAAAAAGCCATTTAAGCCTTTTCACAGTGTGATCTATGCGATATGGCCGAGAAATGTAATTTTGATGTTAACTCCCAAACCGCTGCGCAGAAGTCAACCAAACTTCACCCAATAGTGTATTGTATCACATTCTAGTAGTTACATTTGAAAATTTCGTTCTAGGACATTTGGTTTTAGCGCAATCATTAAACTTAGGTCAAAAAAGCCATTTAAGCCTTTTCACAGTGAGATCTATGCGATATGGCCGAGAAATGTAATTTTGATGTTAACTCCCAAACCGCTGCGCAGAAGTCAACCAAACTTCACCCAATAGTGTATTGTATCACAATCTAGTAGTTACATTTGAAAATTTTGTTCTAGGACATTTTGTTTGAACGCAATCATCAAACTTAATTAAAAAAGTCATTTAAGCCTTTTCACAGTGAGATCTATGCGATATGGCCGAGAAATGTAATTTTGATGTTAACTCCCAAACCGCTGCGCAGAAGTCAACCAAACTTCACCCATTAGTGTATTGTATCACAATCTAGTAGTTACATGTGGAAATTTGGTTATAGGACATTTGATTTGAGCGCAATCCTCAAACTTAGGTTAAAAAAGCCATTTAAGCCTTTTCACAGTGAGATCTATGCGATATGGCCGAGAAATGTAATTTTGATGTTAACTCCCAAACCGCTGCGCAGAAGTCAACCAAACTTCACCCAATAGTGTATTTTATCACAATCTAGTAGTTACATTTAGAAATTTAGTTCTAGGACATTTGATTTGAGCGCAATCTTCAAACTTAATTAAAAAAAGTCATTTAAGCCTTTTCACAGTGAGATCTATGCGATATGGCCGAGAAATGCAATTTTGATGTTCACTCCCAAACCGCTGCGCAGAAGTCAACCAAACTTCAACCATTAGTGTATTGTATCACAATCTAGTAGTTACATGTGGAAATTTGGTTCTAGGACATTTGATTTGAGCGCAATCCTCAAACTTAGGTCAAAAAAGCCATTTAAGCCTTTTCACAGTGAGATCTATGCGATATGGCCGAGAAATGTAATTTTGATGTTAAATCCCAAACCGCTGCGCAGAAGTCAACCAAACTTCACCCAATAGTGTATTGTATCACAATCTAGTAGTTACATTTGAAAATTTTGTTCTAGGACATTTTGTTTGAGCGCAATCATCAAACTTAATTAAAAAAGTCATTTAAGCCTTTTCACAGTGAGATCTATGCGATATGGCCGAGAAATGTAATTTTGATGTTAACTCCCAAACCGCTGCGCAGAAGTCAACCAAACTTCACCCATTAGTGTATTGTATCACAATCTAGTAGTTACATGTGAAAATTTGGTTCTAGGACATTTTGTTTGAGCGCAATCATCAAACTTAATTAAAAAAGTCATTTAAGCCTTTTCACAGTGAGATCTATGCGATATGGCCGAGAAATGTAATTTTGATGTTAACTCCCAAACCGCTGCGCAGAAGTCAACCAAACTTCACCCAATAGTGTATTGTATCACAATCTAGTAGTTACATTTGAAAATTTTGTTCTAGGACATTTTGTTTGAGCGCAAACCTCAAACTTAGGTCAAAAAAGCCATTTAAGCCTTTTCATAGTGAGATCTATGCGATATGGCCGAGAAATGTAATTTTGATGTTAACTCCCAAACCGCTGCGCAGAAGTCAACCAAACTTCACCCAATAGTGTATTGTATCACATTCTAGTAGTTACATTTGAAAATTTCGTTCTAGGACATTTGGTTTGAGCGCAAACATTAAACTTAGGTCAAAAAAGCCATTTAAGCCTTTTCACAGTGTGATCTATGCGATATGGCCGAGAAATGTAATTTTGATGTTAACTCCCAAACCGCTGCGCAGAAGTCAACCAAACTTCACCCATTAGTGTATTGTATCACAATCTAGTAGTTACATGTGGAAATTTGGTTATAGGACATTTGATTTGAGCGCAATCCTCAAACTTAGGTCAAAAAAGCCATTTAAGCCTTTTCACAGTGAGATCTATGCGATATGGCCGAGAAATGTAATTTTGATGTTAACTCCCAAACCGCTGCGCAGAAGTCAACCAAACTTCACCCAATAGTGTATTTTATCACAATCTAGTAATTACATTTGGAAATTTAGTTCTAGGACATTTGATTTGAGCGCAATCTTCAAACTTAATTAAAAAAAGTCATTTAAGCCTTTTCACAGTGAGATCTATGCGATATGGCCGAGAAATGTAATTTTGATGTTCACTCCCAAACCGCTGCGCAGAAGTCAACCAAACTTCAACCATTAGTGTATTGTATCACAATCTAGTAGTTACATGTGGAAATTTGGTTCTCGGACATTTGATTTGAGCGCAATCCTCAAACTTAGGTCAAAAAAGCCATTTAAGCCTTTTCACAGTGAGATCTATGCGATATGGCCGAGAAATGTAATTTTGATGTTAACTCCCAAACCGCTGCGCAGAAGTCAACCAAACTTCACCCAATAGTGTATTGTATCACAATCTAGTAGTTACATTTGAAAATTTTGTTCTAGGACATTTTGTTTGAGCGCAATCATCAAACTTAATTAAAAAAGTCATTTAAGCCTTTTCACAGTGAGATCTATGCGATATGGCCGAGAAATGTAATTTTGATGTTAACTCCCAAACCGCTGCGCAGAAGTCAACCAAACTTCAACCATTAGTGTATTGTATCACAATCTAGTAGTTACATGTGGAAATTTGGTTCTCGGACATTTGATTTGAGCGCAATCCTCAAACTTAGGTCAAAAAAGCCATTTAAGCCTTTTCACAGTGAGATCTATGCGATATGGCCGAGAAATGTAATTTTGATGTTAACTCCCAAACCGCTGCGCAGAAGTCAACCAAACTTCACCCAATAGTGTATTGTATCACAATCTAGTAGTTACATTTGAAAATTTTGTTCTAGGACATTTTGTTTGTGCGCAAACCTCAAACTTAGGTCAAAAAAGCCATTTAAGCCTTTTCACAGTGAGATCTATGCGATATGGCCGAGAAATGTAATTTTGATGTTCACTCCCAAACCGCTGCGCAGAAGTCAACCAAACTTCAACCATTAGTGTATTGTATCACAATCTAGTAGTTACATGTGGAAATTTGGTTCTAGGACATTTGATTTGAGCGCAATCCTCAAACTTAGGTCAAAAAAGCCATTTAAGCCTTTTCACAGTGAGATCTATGCGATATGGCCGAGAAATGTAATTTTGATGTTAAATCCCAAACCGCTGCGCAGAAGTCAACCAAACTTCACCCAATAGTGTATTGTATCACAATCTAGTAGTTACATTTGAAAATTTTGTTCTAGGACATTTTGTTTGAGCGCAATCATCAAACTTAATTAAAAAAGTCATTTAAGCCTTTTCACAGTGAGATCTATGCGATATGGCCGAGAAATGTAATTTTGATGTTAACTCCCAAACCGCTGCGCAGAAGTCAACCAAACTTCACCCATTAGTGTATTGTATCACAATCTAGTAGTTACATGTGAAAATTTGGTTCTAGGACATTTTGTTTGAGCGCAATCATCAAACTTAATTAAAAAAGTCATTTAAGCCTTTTCACAGTGAGATCTATGCGATATGGCCGAGAAATGTAATTTTGATGTTAACTCCCAAACCGCTGCGCAGAAGTCAACCAAACTTCACCCAATAGTGTATTGTATCACAATCTAGTAGTTACATTTGAAAATTTTGTTCTAGGACATTTTGTTTGAGCGCAAACCTCAAACTTAGGTCAAAAAAGCCATTTAAGCCTTTTCATAGTGAGATCTATGCGATATGGCCGAGAAATGTAATTTTGATGTTAACTCCCAAACCGCTGCGCAGAAGTCAACCAAACTTCACCCAATAGTGTATTGTATCACATTCTAGTAGTTACATTTGAAAATTTCGTTCTAGGACATTTGGTTTGAGCGCAAACATTAAACTTAGGTCAAAAAAGCCATTTAAGCCTTTTCACAGTGTGATCTATGCGATATGGCCGAGAAATGTAATTTTGATGTTAACTCCCAAACCGCTGCGCAGAAGTCAACCAAACTTCACCCATTAGTGTATTGTATCACAATCTAGTAGTTACATGTGGAAATTTGGTTATAGGACATTTGATTTGAGCGCAATCCTCAAACTTAGGTCAAAAAAGCCATTTAAGCCTTTTCACAGTGAGATCTATGCGATATGGCCGAGAAATGTAATTTTGATGTTAACTCCCAAACCGCTGCGCAGAAGTCAACCAAACTTCACCCAATAGTGTATTTTATCACAATCTAGTAGTTACATTTGGAAATTTAGTTCTAGGACATTTGATTTGAGCGCAATCTTCAAACTTAATTAAAAAAAGTCATTTAAGCCTTTTCACAGTGAGATCTATGCGATATGGCCGAGAAATGTAATTTTGATGTTCACTCCCAAACCGCTGCGCAGAAGTCAACCAAACTTCACCCAATAGTGTATTGTATCACATTCTAGTAGTTACATTTGAAAATTTCGTTCTAGGACATTTGGTTTTAGCGCAATCATTAAACTTAGGTCAAAAAAGCCATTTAAGCCTTTTCACAGTGAGATCTATGCGATATGGCCGAGAAATGTAATTTTGATGTTAACTCCCAAACCGCTGCGCAGAAGTCAACCAAACTTCACCCAATAGTGTATTGTATCACAATCTAGTAGTTACATTTGAAAATTTTGTTCTAGGACATTTTGTTTGAACGCAATCATCAAACTTAATTAAAAAAGTCATTTAAGCCTTTTCACAGTGAGATCTATGCGATATGGCCGAGAAATGTAATTTTGATGTTAACTCCCAAACCGCTGCGCAGAAGTCAACCAAACTTCACCCATTAGTGTATTGTATCACAATCTAGTAGTTACATGTGGAAATTTGGTTATAGGACATTTGATTTGAGCGCAATCCTCAAACTTAGGTTAAAAAAGCCATTTAAGCCTTTTCACAGTGAGATCTATGCGATATGGCCGAGAAATGTAATTTTGATGTTAACTCCCAAACCGCTGCGCAGAAGTCAACCAAACTTCACCCAATAGTGTATTTTATCACAATCTAGTAGTTACATTTAGAAATTTAGTTCTAGGACATTTGATTTGAGCGCAATCTTCAAACTTAATTAAAAAAAGTCATTTAAGCCTTTTCACAGTGAGATCTATGCGATATGGCCGAGAAATGCAATTTTGATGTTCACTCCCAAACCGCTGCGCAGAAGTCAACCAAACTTCAACCATTAGTGTATTGTATCACAATCTAGTAGTTACATGTGGAAATTTGGTTCTAGGACATTTGATTTGAGCGCAATCCTCAAACTTAGGTCAAAAAAGCCATTTAAGCCTTTTCACAGTGAGATCTATGCGATATGGCCGAGAAATGTAATTTTGATGTTAAATCCCAAACCGCTGCGCAGAAGTCAACCAAACTTCACCCAATAGTGTATTGTATCACAATCTAGTAGTTACATTTGAAAATTTTGTTCTAGGACATTTTGTTTGAGCGCAATCATCAAACTTAATTAAAAAAGTCATTTAAGCCTTTTCACAGTGAGATCTATGCGATATGGCCGAGAAATGTAATTTTGATGTTAACTCCCAAACCGCTGCGCAGAAGTCAACCAAACTTCACCCATTAGTGTATTGTATCACAATCTAGTAGTTACATGTGAAAATTTGGTTCTAGGACATTTTGTTTGAGCGCAATCATCAAACTTAATTAAAAAAGTCATTTAAGCCTTTTCACAGTGAGATCTATGCGATATGGCCGAGAAATGTAATTTTGATGTTAACTCCCAAACCGCTGCGCAGAAGTCAACCAAACTTCACCCAATAGTGTATTGTATCACAATCTAGTAGTTACATTTGAAAATTTTGTTCTAGGACATTTTGTTTGAGCGCAAACCTCAAACTTAGGTCAAAAAAGCCATTTAAGCCTTTTCATAGTGAGATCTATGCGATATGGCCGAGAAATGTAATTTTGATGTTAACTCCCAAACCGCTGCGCAGAAGTCAACCAAACTTCACCCAATAGTGTATTGTATCACATTCTAGTAGTTACATTTGAAAATTTCGTTCTAGGACATTTGGTTTGAGCGCAAACATTAAACTTAGGTCAAAAAAGCCATTTAAGCCTTTTCACAGTGTGATCTATGCGATATGGCCGAGAAATGTAATTTTGATGTTAACTCCCAAACCGCTGCGCAGAAGTCAACCAAACTTCACCCATTAGTGTATTGTATCACAATCTAGTAGTTACATGTGGAAATTTGGTTATAGGACATTTGATTTGAGCGCAATCCTCAAACTTAGGTCAAAAAAGCCATTTAAGCCTTTTCACAGTGAGATCTATGCGATATGGCCGAGAAATGTAATTTTGATGTTAACTCCCAAACCGCTGCGCAGAAGTCAACCAAACTTCACCCAATAGTGTATTTTATCACAATCTAGTAATTACATTTGGAAATTTAGTTCTAGGACATTTGATTTGAGCGCAATCTTCAAACTTAATTAAAAAAAGTCATTTAAGCCTTTTCACAGTGAGATCTATGCGATATGGCCGAGAAATGTAATTTTGATGTTCACTCCCAAACCGCTGCGCAGAAGTCAACCAAACTTCAACCATTAGTGTATTGTATCACAATCTAGTAGTTACATGTGGAAATTTGGTTCTCGGACATTTGATTTGAGCGCAATCCTCAAACTTAGGTCAAAAAAGCCATTTAAGCCTTTTCACAGTGAGATCTATGCGATATGGCCGAGAAATGTAATTTTGATGTTAACTCCCAAACCGCTGCGCAGAAGTCAACCAAACTTCACCCAATAGTGTATTGTATCACATTCTAGTAGTTACATTTGAAAATTTCGTTCTAGGACATTTGGTTTGAGCGCAAACATTAAACTTAGGTCAAAAAAGCCATTTAAGCCTTTTCACAGTGTGATCTATGCGATATGGCCGAGAAATGTAATTTTGATGTTAACTCCCAAACCGCTGCGCAGAAGTCAACCAAACTTCACCCATTAGTGTATTGTATCACAATCTAGTAGTTACATGTGGAAATTTGGTTATAGGACATTTGATTTGAGCGCAATCCTCAAACTTAGGTCAAAAAAGCCATTTAAGCCTTTTCACAGTGAGATCTATGCGATATGGCCGAGAAATGTAATTTTGATGTTAACTCCCAAACCGCTGCGCAGAAGTCAACCAAACTTCACCCAATAGTGTATTTTATCACAATCTAGTAGTTACATTTGGAAATTTAGTTCTAGGACATTTGATTTGAGCGCAATCTTCAAACTTAATTAAAAAAAGTCATTTAAGCCTTTTCACAGTGAGATCTATGCGATATGGCCGAGAAATGTAATTTTGATGTTCACTCCCAAACCGCTGCGCAGAAGTCAACCAAACTTCAACCATTAGTGTATTGTATCACAATCTAGTAGTTACATGTGGAAATTTGGTTCTAGGACATTTGATTTGAGCGCAATCCTCAAACTTAGGTCAAAAAAGCCATTTAAGCCTTTTCACAGTGAGATCTATGCGATATGGCCGAGAAATGTAATTTTGATGTTAAATCCCAAACCGCTGCGCAGAAGTCAACCAAACTTCACCCAATAGTGTATTGTATCACAATCTAGTAGTTACATTTGAAAATTTTGTTCTAGGACATTTTGTTTGAGCGCAATCATCAAACTTAATTAAAAAAGTCATTTAAGCCTTTTCACAGTGAGATCTATGCGATATGGCCGAGAAATGTAATTTTGATGTTAACTCCCAAACCGCTGCGCAGAAGTCAACCAAACTTCACCCATTAGTGTATTGTATCACAATCTAGTAGTTACATGTGAAAATTTGGTTCTAGGACATTTTGTTTGAGCGCAATCATCAAACTTAATTAAAAAAGTCATTTAAGCCTTTTCACAGTGAGATCTATGCGATATGGCCGAGAAATGTAATTTTGATGTTAACTCCCAAACCGCTGCGCAGAAGTCAACCAAACTTCACCCAATAGTGTATTGTATCACAATCTAGTAGTTACATTTGAAAATTTTGTTCTAGGACATTTTGTTTGAGCGCAAACCTCAAACTTAGGTCAAAAAAGCCATTTAAGCCTTTTCATAGTGAGATCTATGCGATATGGCCGAGAAATGTAATTTTGATGTTAACTCCCAAACCGCTGCGCAGAAGTCAACCAAACTTCACCCAATAGTGTATTGTATCACATTCTAGTAGTTACATTTGAAAATTTCGTTCTAGGACATTTGGTTTGAGCGCAAACATTAAACTTAGGTCAAAAAAGCCATTTAAGCCTTTTCACAGTGTGATCTATGCGATATGGCCGAGAAATGTAATTTTGATGTTAACTCCCAAACCGCTGCGCAGAAGTCAACCAAACTTCACCCATTAGTGTATTGTATCACAATCTAGTAGTTACATGTGGAAATTTGGTTATAGGACATTTGATTTGAGCGCAATCCTCAAACTTAGGTCAAAAAAGCCATTTAAGCCTTTTCACAGTGAGATCTATGCGATATGGCCGAGAAATGTAATTTTGATGTTAACTCCCAAACCGCTGCGCAGAAGTCAACCAAACTTCACCCAATAGTGTATTTTATCACAATCTAGTAATTACATTTGGAAATTTAGTTCTAGGACATTTGATTTGAGCGCAATCTTCAAACTTAATTAAAAAAAGTCATTTAAGCCTTTTCACAGTGAGATCTATGCGATATGGCCGAGAAATGTAATTTTGATGTTCACTCCCAAACCGCTGCGCAGAAGTCAACCAAACTTCAACCATTAGTGTATTGTATCACAATCTAGTAGTTACATGTGGAAATTTGGTTCTCGGACATTTGATTTGAGCGCAATCCTCAAACTTAGGTCAAAAAAGCCATTTAAGCCTTTTCACAGTGAGATCTATGCGATATGGCCGAGAAATGTAATTTTGATGTTAACTCCCAAACCGCTGCGCAGAAGTCAACCAAACTTCACCCAATAGTGTATTGTATCACAATCTAGTAGTTACATTTGAAAATTTTGTTCTAGGACATTTTGTTTGAGCGCAATCATCAAACTTAATTAAAAAAGTCATTTAAGCCTTTTCACAGTGAGATCTATGCGATATGGCCGAGAAATGTAATTTTGATGTTAACTCCCAAACCGCTGCGCAGAAGTCAACCAAACTTCAACCATTAGTGTATTGTATCACAATCTAGTAGTTACATGTGGAAATTTGGTTCTCGGACATTTGATTTGAGCGCAATCCTCAAACTTAGGTCAAAAAAGCCATTTAAGCCTTTTCACAGTGAGATCTATGCGATATGGCCGAGAAATGTAATTTTGATGTTAACTCCCAAACCGCTGCGCAGAAGTCAACCAAACTTCACCCAATAGTGTATTGTATCACAATCTAGTAGTTACATTTGAAAATTTTGTTCTAGGACATTTTGTTTGTGCGCAAACCTCAAACTTAGGTCAAAAAAGCCATTTAAGCCTTTTCACAGTGAGATCTATGCGATATGGCCGAGAAATGTAATTTTGATGTTCACTCCCAAACCGCTGCGCAGAAGTCAACCAAACTTCAACCATTAGTGTATTGTATCACAATCTAGTAGTTACATGTGGAAATTTGGTTCTAGGACATTTGATTTGAGCGCAATCCTCAAACTTAGGTCAAAAAAGCCATTTAAGCCTTTTCACAGTGAGATCTATGCGATATGGCCGAGAAATGTAATTTTGATGTTAAATCCCAAACCGCTGCGCAGAAGTCAACCAAACTTCACCCAATAGTGTATTGTATCACAATCTAGTAGTTACATTTGAAAATTTTGTTCTAGGACATTTTGTTTGAGCGCAATCATCAAACTTAATTAAAAAAGTCATTTAAGCCTTTTCACAGTGAGATCTATGCGATATGGCCGAGAAATGTAATTTTGATGTTAACTCCCAAACCGCTGCGCAGAAGTCAACCAAACTTCACCCATTAGTGTATTGTATCACAATCTAGTAGTTACATGTGAAAATTTGGTTCTAGGACATTTTGTTTGAGCGCAATCATCAAACTTAATTAAAAAAGTCATTTAAGCCTTTTCACAGTGAGATCTATGCGATATGGCCGAGAAATGTAATTTTGATGTTAACTCCCAAACCGCTGCGCAGAAGTCAACCAAACTTCACCCAATAGTGTATTGTATCACAATCTAGTAGTTACATTTGAAAATTTTGTTCTAGGACATTTTGTTTGAGCGCAAACCTCAAACTTAGGTCAAAAAAGCCATTTAAGCCTTTTCATAGTGAGATCTATGCGATATGGCCGAGAAATGTAATTTTGATGTTAACTCCCAAACCGCTGCGCAGAAGTCAACCAAACTTCACCCAATAGTGTATTGTATCACATTCTAGTAGTTACATTTGAAAATTTCGTTCTAGGACATTTGGTTTGAGCGCAAACATTAAACTTAGGTCAAAAAAGCCATTTAAGCCTTTTCACAGTGTGATCTATGCGATATGGCCGAGAAATGTAATTTTGATGTTAACTCCCAAACCGCTGCGCAGAAGTCAACCAAACTTCACCCATTAGTGTATTGTATCACAATCTAGTAGTTACATGTGGAAATTTGGTTATAGGACATTTGATTTGAGCGCAATCCTCAAACTTAGGTCAAAAAAGCCATTTAAGCCTTTTCACAGTGAGATCTATGCGATATGGCCGAGAAATGTAATTTTGATGTTAACTCCCAAACCGCTGCGCAGAAGTCAACCAAACTTCACCCAATAGTGTATTTTATCACAATCTAGTAGTTACATTTGGAAATTTAGTTCTAGGACATTTGATTTGAGCGCAATCTTCAAACTTAATTAAAAAAAGTCATTTAAGCCTTTTCACAGTGAGATCTATGCGATATGGCCGAGAAATGTAATTTTGATGTTCACTCCCAAACCGCTGCGCAGAAGTCAACCAAACTTCAACCATTAGTGTATTGTATCACAATCTAGTAGTTACATGTGGAAATTTGGTTCTCGGACATTTGATTTGAGCGCAATCCTCAAACTTAGGTCAAAAAAGCCATTTAAGCCTTTTCACAGTGAGATCTATGCGATATGGCCGAGAAATGTAATTTTGATGTTAACTCTCAAACCGCTGCGCAGAAGTCAACCAAACTTCACCCAATAGTGTATTGTATCACAATCTAGTAGTTACATTTGAAAATTTTGTTCTAGGACATTTTGTTTGAGCGCAATCATCAAACTTAATTAAAAAAGTCATTTAAGCCTTTTCACAGTGAGATCTATGCGATATGGCCGAGAAATGTAATTTTGATGTTAACTCCCAAACCGCTGCGCAGAAGTCAACCAAACTTCAACCATTAGTGTATTGTATCACAATCTAGTAGTTACATGTGGAAATTTGGTTCTCGGACATTTGATTTGAGCGCAATCCTCAAACTTAGGTCAAAAAAGCCATTTAAGCCTTTTCACAGTGAGATCTATGCGATATGGCCGAGAAATGTAATTTTGATGTTAACTCCCAAACCGCTGCGCAGAAGTCAACCAAACTTCACCCAATAGTGTATTGTATCACAATCTAGTAGTTACATTTGAAAATTTTGTTCTAGGACATTTTGTTTGTGCGCAAACCTCAAACTTAGGTCAAAAAAGCCATTTAAGCCTTTTCACAGTGAGATCTATGCGATATGGCCGAGAAATGTAATTTTGATGTTAACTCCCAAACCGCTGCGCAGAAGTCAACCAAACTTCACCCAATAGTGTATTGTATCACAATCTAGTAGTTACATGTGGAAATTTGGTTCTAGGACATTTGATTTGAGCGCAATCCTCAAACTTAGGTCAAAAAAGCCATTTAAGCCTTTTCACAGTGAAATGAATGCGATATGGCCGAGAAATGTAATTTTGATGTTAACTCCCAAACCGCTGCGCAGAAGTCAACCAAACTTCACCCAATAGTGTATTGTATCACATTCTAGTAGTTACATTTGAAAATTTCGTTCTAGGACATTTGGTTTTAGCGCAATCATTAAACTTAGGTCAAAAAAGCCATTTAAGCCTTTTCACAGTGAGATCTATGCGATATGGCCGAGAAATGTAATTTTGATGTTAACTCCCAAACCGCTGCGCAGAAGTCAACCAAACTTCACCCAATAGTGTATTGTATCACAATCTAGTAGTTACATTTGAAAATTTTGTTCTAGGACATTTTGTTTGAACGCAATCATCAAACTTAATTAAAAAAGTCATTTAAGCCTTTTCACAGTGAGATCTATGCGATATGGCCGAGAAATGTAATTTTGATGTTAACTCCCAAACCGCTGCGCAGAAGTCAACCAAACTTCACCCATTAGTGTATTGTATCACAATCTAGTAGTTACATGTGGAAATTTGGTTATAGGACATTTGATTTGAGCGCAATCCTCAAACTTAGGTTAAAAAAGCCATTTAAGCCTTTTCACAGTGAGATCTATGCGATATGGCCGAGAAATGTAATTTTGATGTTAACTCCCAAACCGCTGCGCAGAAGTCAACCAAACTTCACCCAATAGTGTATTTTATCACAATCTAGTAGTTACATTTAGAAATTTAGTTCTAGGACATTTGATTTGAGCGCAATCTTCAAACTTAATTAAAAAAAGTCATTTAAGCCTTTTCACAGTGAGATCTATGCGATATGGCCGAGAAATGCAATTTTGATGTTCACTCCCAAACCGCTGCGCAGAAGTCAACCAAACTTCAACCATTAGTGTATTGTATCACAATCTAGTAGTTACATGTGGAAATTTGGTTCTAGGACATTTGATTTGAGCGCAATCCTCAAACTTAGGTCAAAAAAGCCATTTAAGCCTTTTCACAGTGAGATCTATGCGATATGGCCGAGAAATGTAATTTTGATGTTAAATCCCAAACCGCTGCGCAGAAGTCAACCAAACTTCACCCAATACTGTATTGTATCACAATCTAGTAGTTACATTTGAAAATTTTGTTCTAGGACATTTTGTTTGAGCGCAATCATCAAACTTAATTAAAAAAGTCATTTAAGCCTTTTCACAGTGAGATCTATGCGATATGGCCGAGAAATGTAATTTTGATGTTAACTCCCAAACCGCTGCGCAGAAGTCAACCAAACTTCACCCATTAGTGTATTGTATCACAATCTAGTAGTTACATGTGAAAATTTGGTTCTAGGACATTTTGTTTGAGCGCAATCATCAAACTTAATTAAAAAAGTCATTTAAGCCTTTTCACAGTGAGATCTATGCGATATGGCCGAGAAATGTAATTTTGATGTTAACTCCCAAACCGCTGCGCAGAAGTCAACCAAACTTCACCCAATAGTGTATTGTATCACAATCTAGTAGTTACATTTGAAAATTTTGTTCTAGGACATTTTGTTTGAGCGCAAACCTCAAACTTAGGTCAAAAAAGCCATTTAAGCCTTTTCATAGTGAGATCTATGCGATATGGCCGAGAAATGTAATTTTGATGTTAACTCCCAAACCGCTGCGCAGAAGTCAACCAAACTTCACCCAATAGTGTATTGTATCACATTCTAGTAGTTACATTTGAAAATTTCGTTCTAGGACATTTGGTTTGAGCGCAAACATTAAACTTAGGTCAAAAAAGCCATTTAAGCCTTTTCACAGTGTGATCTATGCGATATGGCCGAGAAATGTAATTTTGATGTTAACTCCCAAACCGCTGCGCAGAAGTCAACCAAACTTCACCCATTAGTGTATTGTATCACAATCTAGTAGTTACATGTGGAAATTTGGTTATAGGACATTTGATTTGAGCGCAATCCTCAAACTTAGGTCAAAAAAGCCATTTAAGCCTTTTCACAGTGAGATCTATGCGATATGGCCGAGAAATGTAATTTTGATGTTAACTCCCAAACCGCTGCGCAGAAGTCAACCAAACTTCACCCAATAGTGTATTTTATCACAATCTAGTAGTTACATTTGGAAATTTAGTTCTAGGACATTTGATTTGAGCGCAATCTTCAAACTTAATTAAAAAAAGTCATTTAAGCCTTTTCACAGTGAGATCTATGCGATATGGCCGAGAAATGTAATTTTGATGTTCACTCCCAAACCGCTGCGCAGAAGTCAACCAAACTTCAACCATTAGTGTATTGTATCACAATCTAGTAGTTACATGTGGAAATTTGGTTCTCGGACATTTGATTTGAGCGCAATCCTCAAACTTAGGTCAAAAAAGCCATTTAAGCCTTTTCACAGTGAGATCTATGCGATATGGCCGAGAAATGTAATTTTGATGTTAACTCCCAAACCGCTGCGCAGAAGTCAACCAAACTTCACCCAATAGTGTATTGTATCACAATCTAGTAGTTACATTTGAAAATTTTGTTCTAGGACATTTTGTTTGAGCGCAATCATCAAACTTAATTAAAAAAGTCATTTAAGCCTTTTCACAGTGAGATCTATGCGATATGGCCGAGAAATGTAATTTTGATGTTAACTCCCAAACCGCTGCGCAGAAGTCAACCAAACTTCAACCATTAGTGTATTGTATCACAATCTAGTAGTTACATGTGGAAATTTGGTTCTCGGACATTTGATTTGAGCGCAATCCTCAAACTTAGGTCAAAAAAGCCATTTAAGCCTTTTCACAGTGAGATCTATGCGATATGGCCGAGAAATGTAATTTTGATGTTAACTCCCAAACCGCTGCGCAGAAGTCAACCAAACTTCACCCAATAGTGTATTGTATCACAATCTAGTAGTTACATTTGAAAATTTTGTTCTAGGACATTTTGTTTGTGCGCAAACCTCAAACTTAGGTCAAAAAAGCCATTTAAGCCTTTTCACAGTGAGATCTATGCGATATGGCCGAGAAATGTAATTTTGATGTTAACTCCCAAACCGCTGCGCAGAAGTCAACCAAACTTCACCCAATAGTGTATTGTATCACATTCTAGTAGTTACATTTGAAAATTTCGTTCTAGGACATTTGGTTTGAGCGCAATCATTAAACTTAGGTCAAAAAAGCCATTTAAGCCTTTTCACAGTGAGATCTATGCGATATGGCCGAGAAATGTAATTTTGATGTTCACTCCCAAACCGCTGCGCAGAAGTCAACCAAACTTCAACCATTAGTGTATTGTATCACAATCTAGTAGTTACATGTGGAAATTTGGTTCTAGGACATTTGATTTGAGCGCAATCCTCAAACTTAGGTCAAAAAAGCCATTTAAGCCTTTTCACAGTGAGATCTATGCGATATGGCCGAGAAATGTAATTTTGATGTTAACTCCCAAACCGCTGCGCAGAAGTCAACCAAACTTCACCCAATAGTGTATTGTATCACAATCTAGTAGTTACATTTAGAAATTTAGTTCTAGGACATTTGATTTGAGCGCAATCTTCAAACTTAATTAAAAAAAGTCATTTAAGCCTTTTCACAGTGAGATCCATGCGATATGGCCGAGAAATGCAATTTTGATGTTCACTCCCAAACCGCTGCGCAGAAGTCAACCAAACTTCAACCATTAGTGTATTGTATCACAATCTAGTAGTTACATGTGGAAATTTGGTTCTAGGACATTTGATTTGAGCGCAATCCTCAAACTTAGGTCAAAAAAGCCATTTAAGCCTTTTCACAGTGAGATCTATGCGATATGGCCGAGAAATGTAATTTTGATGTTAAATCCCAAACCGCTGCGCAGAAGTCAACCAAACTTCACCCAATAGTGTATTGTATCACAATCTAGTAGTTACATTTGAAAATTTTGTTCTAGGACATTTTGTTTGAGCGCAATCATCAAACTTAATTAAAAAAGTCATTTAAGCCTTTTCACAGTGAGATCTATGCGATATGGCCGAGAAATGTAATTTTGATGTTAACTCCCAAACCGCTGCGCAGAAGTCAACCAAACTTCACCCAATAGTGTATTGTATCACAATCTAGTAGTTACATTTGAAAATTTTGTTCTAGGACATTTTGTTTGAGCGCAAACCTCAAACTTAGGTCAAAAAAGCCATTTAAGCCTTTTCACAGTGAGATCTATGCGATATGGCCGAGAAATGTAATTTTGATGTTAACTCCCAAACCGCTGCGCAGAAGTCAACCAAACTTCACCCAATAGTGTATTGTATCACATTCTAGTAGTTACATTTGAAAATTTCGTTCTAGGACATTTGGTTTGAGCGCAATCATTAAACTTAGGTCAAAAAAGCCATTTAAGCCTTTTCACAGTGTGATCTATGCGATATGGCCGAGAAATGTAATTTTGATGTTCACTCCCAAACCGCTGCGCAGAAGTCAACCAAACTTCAACCATTAGTGTATTGTATCACAATCTAGTAGTTACATGTGGAAATTTGGTTCTCGGACATTTGATTTGAGCGCAATCCTCAAACTTAGGTCAAAAAAGCCATTTAAGCCTTTTCACAGTGAGATCTATGCGATATGGCCGAGAAATGTAATTTTGATGTTAACTCCCAAACCGCTGCGCAGAAGTCAACCAAACTTCACCCAATAGTGTATTGTATCACAATCTAGTAGTTACATTTGAAAATTTTGTTCTAGGACATTTTGTTTGAGCGCAATCATCAAACTTAATTAAAAAAGTCATTTAAGCCTTTTCACAGTGAGATCTATGCGATATGGCCGAGAAATGTAATTTTGATGTTAACTCCCAAACCGCTGCGCAGAAGTCAACCAAACTTCACCCATTAGTGTATTGTATCACAATCTAGTAGTTACATGTGGAAATTTGGTTCTAGGACATTTGATTTGAGCGCAATCCTCAAACTTAGGTCAAAAAAGCCATTTAAGCCTTTTCACAGTGAAATGAATGCGATATGGCCGAGAAATGTAATTTTGATGTTAACTCCCAAACCACTGCGCAGAAGTCAACCAAACTTCACCCAATAGTGTATTGTATCACATTCTAGTAGTTACATTTGAAAATTTCGTTCTAGGACATTTGGTTTTAGCGCAATCATTAAACTTAGGTCAAAAAAGCCATTTAAGCCTTTTCACAGTGAGATCTATGCGATATGGCCGAGAAATGTAATTTTGATGTTAACTCCCAAACCGCTGCGCAGAAGTCAACCAAACTTCACCCAATAGTGTATTGTATCACAATCTAGTAGTTACATTTGAAAATTTTGTTCTAGGACATTTTGTTTGAACGCAATCATCAAACTTAATTAAAAAAGTCATTTAAGCCTTTTCACAGTGAGATCTATGCGATATGGCCGAGAAATGTAATTTTGATGTTAACTCCCAAACCGCTGCGCAGAAGTCAACCAAACTTCACCCATTAGTGTATTGTATCACAATCTAGTAGTTACATGTGGAAATTTGGTTATAGGACATTTGATTTGAGCGCAATCCTCAAACTTAGGTCAAAAAAGCCATTTAAGCCTTTTCACAGTGAGATCTATGCGATATGGCCGAGAAATGTAATTTTGATGTTAACTCCCAAACCGCTGCGCAGAAGTCAACCAAACTTCACCCAATAGTGTATTTTATCACAATCTAGTAGTTACATTTAGAAATTTAGTTCTAGGACATTTGATTTGAGCGCAATCTTCAAACTTAATTAAAAAAAGTCATTTAAGCCTTTTCACAGTGAGATCTATGCGATATGGCCGAGAAATGCAATTTTGATGTTCACTCCCAAACCGCTGCGCAGAAGTCAACCAAACTTCAACCATTAGTGTATTGTATCACAATCTAGTAGTTACATGTGGAAATTTGGTTCTAGGACATTTGATTTGAGCGCAATCCTCAAACTTAGGTCAAAAAAGCCATTTAAGCCTTTTCACAGTGAGATCTATGCGATATGGCCGAGAAATGTAATTTTGATGTTAAATCCCAAACCGCTGCGCAGAAGTCAACCAAACTTCACCCAATAGTGTATTGTATCACAATCTAGTAGTTACATTTGAAAATTTTGTTCTAGGACATTTTGTTTGAGCGCAATCATCAAACTTAATTAAAAAAGTCATTTAAGCCTTTTCACAGTGAGATCTATGCGATATGGCCGAGAAATGTAATTTTGATGTTAACTCCCAAACCGCTGCGCAGAAGTCAACCAAACTTCACCCAATAGTGTATTGTATCACAATCTAGTAGTTACATTTGAAAATTTTGTTCTAGGACATTTTGTTTGAGCGCAATCATCAAACTTAATTAAAAAAGTCATTTAAGCCTTTTCACAGTGAGATCTATGCGATATGGCCGAGAAATGTAATTTTGATGTTAACTCCCAAACCGCTGCGCAGAAGTCAACCAAACTTCACCCATTAGTGTATTGTATCACAATCTAGTAGTTACATGTGGAAATTTGGTTCTAGGACATTTGATTTGAGCGCAATCCTCAAACTTAGGTCAAAAAAGCCATTTAAGCCTTTTCACAGTGAAATGAATGCGATATGGCCGAGAAATGTAATTTTGATGTTAACTCCCAAACCACTGCGCAGAAGTCAACCAAACTTCACCCAATAGTGTATTGTATCACATTCTAGTAGTTACATTTGAAAATTTCGTTCTAGGACATTTGGTTTTAGCGCAATCATTAAACTTAGGTCAAAAAAGCCATTTAAGCCTTTTCACAGTGAGATCTATGCGATATGGCCGAGAAATGTAATTTTGATGTTAACTCCCAAACCGCTGCGCAGAAGTCAACCAAACTTCACCCAATAGTGTATTGTATCACAATCTAGTAGTTACATTTGAAAATTTTGTTCTAGGACATTTTGTTTGAACGCAATCATCAAACTTAATTAAAAAAGTCATTTAAGCCTTTTCACAGTGAGATCTATGCGATATGGCCGAGAAATGTAATTTTGATGTTAACTCCCAAACCGCTGCGCAGAAGTCAACCAAACTTCACCCATTAGTGTATTGTATCACAATCTAGTAGTTACATGTGGAAATTTGGTTATAGGACATTTGATTTGAGCGCAATCCTCAAACTTAGGTCAAAAAAGCCATTTAAGCCTTTTCACAGTGAGATCTATGCGATATGGCCGAGAAATGTAATTTTGATGTTAACTCCCAAACCGCTGCGCAGAAGTCAACCAAACTTCACCCAATAGTGTATTTTATCACAATCTAGTAGTTACATTTAGAAATTTAGTTCTAGGACATTTGATTTGAGCGCAATCTTCAAACTTAATTAAAAAAAGTCATTTAAGCCTTTTCACAGTGAGATCTATGCGATATGGCCGAGAAATGTAATTTTGATGTTCACTCCCAAACCGCTGCGCAGAAGTCAACCAAACTTCACCCATTAGTGTATTGTATCACAATCTAGTAGTTACATGTGGAAATTATGTTCTAGGACATTTGATTTGAGCGCAATCCTCAAACTTAGGTCAAAAAAGCCATTTAAGCCTTTTCACAGTGAGATCTATGCGATATGGCCGAGAAATGTAATTTTGATGTTAACTCCCAAACCGCTGCGCAGAAGTCAACCAAACTTCACCCAATAGTGTATTGTATCACAATCTAGTAGTTACATTTGAAAATTTTGTTCTAGGACATTTTGTTTGAGCGCAATCATCAAACTTAATTAAAAAAGTCATTTAAGCCTTTTCACAGTGAGATCTATGCGATATGGCCGAGAAATGTAATTTTGATGTTAACTCCCAAACCGCTGCGCAGAAGTCAACCAAACTTCACCCATTAGTGTATTGTATCACAATCTAGTAGTTACATGTGGAAATTTGGTTCTAGGACATTTGATTTGAGCGCAATCCTCAAACTTAGGTCAAAAAAGCCATTTAAGCCTTTTCACAGTGAGATCTATGCGATATGGCCGAGAAATGCAATTTTGATGTTCACTCCCAAACCGCTGCGCAGAAGTCAACCAAACTTCAACCATTAGTGTATTGTATCACAATCTAGTAGTTACATGTGGAAATTTGGTTCTAGGACATTTGATTTGAGCGCAATCCTCAAACTTAGGTCAAAAAAGCCATTTAAGCCTTTTCACAGTGAGATCTATGCGATATGGCCGAGAAATGTAATTTTGATGTTAAATCCCAAACCGCTGCGCAGAAGTCAACCAAACTTCACCCAATAGTGTATTGTATCACAATCTAGTAGTTACATTTGAAAATTTTGTTCTAGGACATTTTGTTTGAGCGCAATCATCAAACTTAATTAAAAAAGTCATTTAAGCCTTTTCACAGTGAGATCTATGCGATATGGCCGAGAAATGTAATTTTGATGTTAACTCCCAAACCGCTGCGCAGAAGTCAACCAAACTTCACCCATTAGTGTATTGTATCACAATCTAGTAGTTACATGTGAAAATTTGGTTCTAGGACATTTTGTTTGAGCGCAATCATCAAACTTAATTAAAAAAGTCATTTAAGCCTTTTCACAGTGAGATCTATGCGATATGGCCGAGAAATGTAATTTTGATGTTAACTCCCAAACCGCTGCGCAGAAGTCAACCAAACTTCACCCATTAGTGTATTGTATCACAATCTAGTAGTTACATGTGGAAATTTGGTTATAGGACATTTGATTTGAGCGCAATCCTCAAACTTAGGTCAAAAAAGCCATTTAAGCCTTTTCACAGTGAGATCTATGCGATATGGCCGAGAAATGTAATTTTGATGTTAACTCCCAAACCGCTGCGCAGAAGTCAACCAAACTTCACCCAATAGTGTATTTTATCACAATCTAGTAGTTACATTTAGAAATTTAGTTCTAGGACATTTGATTTGAGCGCAATCTTCAAACTTAATTAAAAAAAGTCATTTAAGCCTTTTCACAGTGAGATCTATGCGATATGGCCGAGAAATGCAATTTTGATGTTCACTCCCAAACCGCTGCGCAGAAGTCAACCAAACTTCAACCATTAGTGTATTGTATCACAATCTAGTAGTTACATGTGGAAATTTGGTTCTAGGACATTTGATTTGAGCGCAATCCTCAAACTTAGGTCAAAAAAGCCATTTAAGCCTTTTCACAGTGAGATCTATGCGATATGGCCGAGAAATGTAATTTTGATGTTAAATCCCAAACCGCTGCGCAGAAGTCAACCAAACTTCACCCAATAGTGTATTGTATCACAATCTAGTAGTTACATTTGAAAATTTTGTTCTAGGACATTTTGTTTGAGCGCAATCATCAAACTTAATTAAAAAAGTCATTTAAGCCTTTTCACAGTGAGATCTATGCGATATGGCCGAGAAATGTAATTTTGATGTTAACTCCCAAACCGCTGCGCAGAAGTCAACCAAACTTCACCCAATAGTGTATTGTATCACAATCTAGTAGTTACATTTGAAAATTTTGTTCTAGGACATTTTGTTTGAGCGCAATCATCAAACTTAATTAAAAAAGTCATTTAAGCCTTTTCACAGTGAGATCTATGCGATATGGCCGAGAAATGTAATTTTGATGTTAACTCCCAAACCGCTGCGCAGAAGTCAACCAAACTTCACCCATTAGTGTATTGTATCACAATCTAGTAGTTACATGTGGAAATTTGGTTCTAGGACATTTGATTTGAGCGCAATCCTCAAACTTAGGTCAAAAAAGCCATTTAAGCCTTTTCACAGTGAAATGAATGCGATATGGCCGAGAAATGTAATTTTGATGTTAACTCCCAAACCACTGCGCAGAAGTCAACCAAACTTCACCCAATAGTGTATTGTATCACATTCTAGTAGTTACATTTGAAAATTTCGTTCTAGGACATTTGGTTTTAGCGCAATCATTAAACTTAGGTCAAAAAAGCCATTTAAGCCTTTTCACAGTGAGATCTATGCGATATGGCCGAGAAATGTAATTTTGATGTTAACTCCCAAACCGCTGCGCAGAAGTCAACCAAACTTCACCCAATAGTGTATTGTATCACAATCTAGTAGTTACATTTGAAAATTTTGTTCTAGGACATTTTGTTTGAACGCAATCATCAAACTTAATTAAAAAAGTCATTTAAGCCTTTTCACAGTGAGATCTATGCGATATGGCCGAGAAATGTAATTTTGATGTTAACTCCCAAACCGCTGCGCAGAAGTCAACCAAACTTCACCCATTAGTGTATTGTATCACAATCTAGTAGTTACATGTGGAAATTTGGTTATAGGACATTTGATTTGAGCGCAATCCTCAAACTTAGGTCAAAAAAGCCATTTAAGCCTTTTCACAGTGAGATCTATGCGATATGGCCGAGAAATGTAATTTTGATGTTAACTCCCAAACCGCTGCGCAGAAGTCAACCAAACTTCACCCAATAGTGTATTTTATCACAATCTAGTAGTTACATTTAGAAATTTAGTTCTAGGACATTTGATTTGAGCGCAATCTTCAAACTTAATTAAAAAAAGTCATTTAAGCCTTTTCACAGTGAGATCTATGCGATATGGCCGAGAAATGTAATTTTGATGTTCACTCCCAAACCGCTGCGCAGAAGTCAACCAAACTTCACCCATTAGTGTATTGTATCACAATCTAGTAGTTACATGTGGAAATTATGTTCTAGGACATTTGATTTGAGCGCAATCCTCAAACTTAGGTCAAAAAAGCCATTTAAGCCTTTTCACAGTGAGATCTATGCGATATGGCCGAGAAATGTAATTTTGATGTTAACTCCCAAACCGCTGCGCAGAAGTCAACCAAACTTCACCCAATAGTGTATTGTATCACAATCTAGTAGTTACATTTGAAAATTTTGTTCTAGGACATTTTGTTTGAGCGCAATCATCAAACTTAATTAAAAAAGTCATTTAAGCCTTTTCACAGTGAGATCTATGCGATATGGCCGAGAAATGTAATTTTGATGTTAACTCCCAAACCGCTGCGCAGAAGTCAACCAAACTTCACCCATTAGTGTATTGTATCACAATCTAGTAGTTACATGTGGAAATTTGGTTCTAGGACATTTGATTTGAGCGCAATCCTCAAACTTAGGTCAAAAAAGCCATTTAAGCCTTTTCACAGTGAGATCTATGCGATATGGCCGAGAAATGCAATTTTGATGTTCACTCCCAAACCGCTGCGCAGAAGTCAACCAAACTTCAACCATTAGTGTATTGTATCACAATCTAGTAGTTACATGTGGAAATTTGGTTCTAGGACATTTGATTTGAGCGCAATCCTCAAACTTAGGTCAAAAAAGCCATTTAAGCCTTTTCACAGTGAGATCTATGCGATATGGCCGAGAAATGTAATTTTGATGTTAAATCCCAAACCGCTGCGCAGAAGTCAACCAAACTTCACCCAATAGTGTATTGTATCACAATCTAGTAGTTACATTTGAAAATTTTGTTCTAGGACATTTTGTTTGAGCGCAATCATCAAACTTAATTAAAAAAGTCATTTAAGCCTTTTCACAGTGAGATCTATGCGATATGGCCGAGAAATGTAATTTTGATGTTAACTCCCAAACCGCTGCGCAGAAGTCAACCAAACTTCACCCATTAGTGTATTGTATCACAATCTAGTAGTTACATGTGAAAATTTGGTTCTAGGACATTTTGTTTGAGCGCAATCATCAAACTTAATTAAAAAAGTCATTTAAGCCTTTTCACAGTGAGATCTATGCGATATGGCCGAGAAATGTAATTTTGATGTTAACTCCCAAACCGCTGCGCAGAAGTCAACCAAACTTCACCCATTAGTGTATTGTATCACAATCTAGTAGTTACATGTGAAAATTTGGTTCTAGGACATTTTGTTTGAGCGCAATCATCAAACTTAATTAAAAAAGTCATTTAAGCCTTTTCACAGTGAGATCTATGCGATATGGCTGAGAAATGTAATTTTGATGTTAACTCCCAAACCGCTGCGCAGAAGTCAACCAAACTTCACCCAATAGTGTATTGTATCACAATCTAGTAGTTACATTTGAAAATTTTGTTCTAGGACATTTTGTTTGAGCGCAAACCTCAAACTTAGGTCAAAAAAGCCATTTAAGCCTTTTCACAGTGAGATCTATGCGATATGGCCGAGAAATGTAATTTTGATGTTAACTCCCAAACCGCTGCGCAGAAGTCAACCAAACTTCACCCAATAGTGTATTGTATCACATTCTAGTAGTTACATTTGAAAATTTCGTTCTAGGACATTTGGTTTGAGCGCAATCATTAAACGTAGGTCAAAAAAGCCATTTAAGCCTTTTCACAGTGTGATCTATGCGATATGGCCGAGAAATGTAATTTTGATGTTAACTCCCAAACCGCTGCGCAGAAGTCAACCAAACTTCACCCATTAGTGTATTGTATCACAATCTAGTAGTTACATGTGGAAATTTGGTTCTAGGACATTTGATTTGAGCGCAATCCTCAAACTTAGGTCAAAAAAGCCATTTAAGCCTTTTCACAGTGAGATCTATGCGATATGGCCGAGAAATGTAATTTTGATGTTAAATCCCAAACCGCTGCGCAGAAGTCAACCAAACTTCACCCAATAGTGTATTGTATCACAATCTAGTAGTTACATGTGGAAATTTGGTTCTCGGACATTTGATTTGAGCGCAATCCTCAAACTTAGGTCAAAAAAGCCATTTAAGCCTTTTCACAGTGAGATCTATGCGATATGGCCGAGAAATGTAATTTTGATGTTAACTCCCAAACCGCTGCGCAGAAGTCAACCAAACTTCACCCAATAGTGTATTGTATCACAATCTAGTAGTTACATTTGAAAATTTTGTTCTAGGACATTTTGTTTGAGCGCAATCATCAAACTTAATTAAAAAAGTCATTTAAGCCTTTTCACAGTGAGATCTATGCGATATGGCCGAGAAATGTAATTTTGATGTTAACTCCCAAACCGCTGCGCAGAAGTCAACCAAACTTCACCCATTAGTGTATTGTATCACAATCTAGTAGTTACATGTGGAAATTTGGTTCTAGGACATTTGATTTGAGCGCAATCCTCAAACTTAGGTCAAAAAAGCCATTTAAGCCTTTTCACAGTGAAATGAATGCGATATGGCCGAGAAATGTAATTTTGATGTTAACTCCAAAACCACTGCGCAGAAGTCAACCAAACTTCACCCAATAGTGTATTGTATCACATTCTAGTAGTTACATTTGAAAATTTCGTTCTAGGACATTTGGTTTTAGCGCAATCATTAAACTTAGGTCAAAAAAGCCATTTAAGCCTTTTCACAGTGAGATCTATGCGATATGGCCGAGAAATGTAATTTTGATGTTAACTCCCAAACCGCTGCGCAGAAGTCAACCAAACTTCACCCAATAGTGTATTGTATCACAATCTAGTAGTTACATTTGAAAATTTTGTTCTAGGACATTTTGTTTGAACGCAATCATCAAACTTAATTAAAAAAGTCATTTAAGCCTTTTCACAGTGAGATCTATGCGATATGGCCGAGAAATGTAATTTTGATGTTAACTCCCAAACCGCTGCGCAGAAGTCAACCAAACTTCACCCATTAGTGTATTGTATCACAATCTAGTAGTTACATGTGGAAATTTGGTTATAGGACATTTGATTTGAGCGCAATCCTCAAACTTAGGTCAAAAAAGCCATTTAAGCCTTTTCACAGTGAGATCTATGCGATATGGCCGAGAAATGTAATTTTGATGTTAACTCCCAAACCGCTGCGCAGAAGTCAACCAAACTTCACCCAATAGTGTATTTTATCACAATCTAGTAGTTACATTTAGAAATTTAGTTCTAGGACATTTGATTTGAGCGCAATCTTCAAACTTAATTAAAAAAAGTCATTTAAGCCTTTTCACAGTGAGATCTATGCGATATGGCCGAGAAATGCAATTTTGATGTTCACTCCCAAACCGCTGCGCAGAAGTCAACCAAACTTCAACCATTAGTGTATTGTATCACAATCTAGTAGTTACATGTGGAAATTTGGTTCTAGGACATTTGATTTGAGCGCAATCCTCAAACTTAGGTCAAAAAAGCCATTTAAGCCTTTTCACAGTGAGATCTATGCGATATGGCCGAGAAATGTAATTTTGATGTTAACTCCCAAACCGCTGCGCAGAAGTCAACCAAACTTCACCCAATAGTGTATTGTATCACAATCTAGTAGTTACATTTAGAAATTTAGTTCTAGGACATTTGATTTGAGCGCAATCTTCAAACTTAATTAAAAAAAGTCATTTAAGCCTTTTCACAGTGAGATCCATGCGATATGGCCGAGAAATGCAATTTTGATGTTCACTCCCAAACCGCTGCGCAGAAGTCAACCAAACTTCAACCATTAGTGTATTGTATCACAATCTAGTAGTTACATGTGGAAATTTGGTTCTAGGACATTTGATTTGAGCGCAATCCTCAAACTTAGGTCAAAAAAGCCATTTAAGCCTTTTCACAGTGAGATCTATGCGATATGGCCGAGAAATGTAATTTTGATGTTAAATCCCAAACCGCTGCGCAGAAGTCAACCAAACTTCACCCAATAGTGTATTGTATCACAATCTAGTAGTTACATTTGAAAATTTTGTTCTAGGACATTTTGTTTGAGCGCAATCATCAAACTTAATTAAAAAAGTCATTTAAGCCTTTTCACAGTGAGATCTATGCGATATGGCCGAGAAATGTAATTTTGATGTTAACTCCCAAACCGCTGCGCAGAAGTCAACCAAACTTCACCCAATAGTGTATTGTATCACAATCTAGTAGTTACATTTGAAAATTTTGTTCTAGGACATTTTGTTTGAGCGCAAACCTCAAACTTAGGTCAAAAAAGCCATTTAAGCCTTTTCACAGTGAGATCTATGCGATATGGCCGAGAAATGTAATTTTGATGTTAACTCCCAAACCGCTGCGCAGAAGTCAACCAAACTTCACCCAATAGTGTATTGTATCACATTCTAGTAGTTACATTTGAAAATTTCGTTCTAGGACATTTGGTTTGAGCGCAATCATTAAACTTAGGTCAAAAAAGCCATTTAAGCCTTTTCACAGTGTGATCTATGCGATATGGCCGAGAAATGTAATTTTGATGTTCACTCCCAAACCGCTGCGCAGAAGTCAACCAAACTTCAACCATTAGTGTATTGTATCACAATCTAGTAGTTACATGTGGAAATTTGGTTCTCGGACATTTGATTTGAGCGCAATCCTCAAACTTAGGTCAAAAAAGCCATTTAAGCCTTTTCACAGTGAGATCTATGCGATATGGCCGAGAAATGTAATTTTGATGTTAACTCCCAAACCGCTGCGCAGAAGTCAACCAAACTTCACCCAATAGTGTATTGTATCACAATCTAGTAGTTACATTTGAAAATTTTGTTCTAGGACATTTTGTTTGAGCGCAATCATCAAACTTAATTAAAAAAGTCATTTAAGCCTTTTCACAGTGAGATCTATGCGATATGGCCGAGAAATGTAATTTTGATGTTAACTCCCAAACCGCTGCGCAGAAGTCAACCAAACTTCACCCATTAGTGTATTGTATCACAATCTAGTAGTTACATGTGGAAATTTGGTTCTAGGACATTTGATTTGAGCGCAATCCTCAAACTTAGGTCAAAAAAGCCATTTAAGCCTTTTCACAGTGAAATGAATGCGATATGGCCGAGAAATGTAATTTTGATGTTAACTCCCAAACCACTGCGCAGAAGTCAACCAAACTTCACCCAATAGTGTATTGTATCACATTCTAGTAGTTACATTTGAAAATTTCGTTCTAGGACATTTGGTTTTAGCGCAATCATTAAACTTAGGTCAAAAAAGCCATTTAAGCCTTTTCACAGTGAGATCTATGCGATATGGCCGAGAAATGTAATTTTGATGTTAACTCCCAAACCGCTGCGCAGAAGTCAACCAAACTTCACCCAATAGTGTATTGTATCACAATCTAGTAGTTACATTTGAAAATTTTGTTCTAGGACATTTTGTTTGAACGCAATCATCAAACTTAATTAAAAAAGTCATTTAAGCCTTTTCACAGTGAGATCTATGCGATATGGCCGAGAAATGTAATTTTGATGTTAACTCCCAAACCGCTGCGCAGAAGTCAACCAAACTTCACCCATTAGTGTATTGTATCACAATCTAGTAGTTACATGTGGAAATTTGGTTATAGGACATTTGATTTGAGCGCAATCCTCAAACTTAGGTCAAAAAAGCCATTTAAGCCTTTTCACAGTGAGATCTATGCGATATGGCCGAGAAATGTAATTTTGATGTTAACTCCCAAACCGCTGCGCAGAAGTCAACCAAACTTCACCCAATAGTGTATTTTATCACAATCTAGTAGTTACATTTAGAAATTTAGTTCTAGGACATTTGATTTGAGCGCAATCTTCAAACTTAATTAAAAAAAGTCATTTAAGCCTTTTCACAGTGAGATCTATGCGATATGGCCGAGAAATGCAATTTTGATGTTCACTCCCAAACCGCTGCGCAGAAGTCAACCAAACTTCAACCATTAGTGTATTGTATCACAATCTAGTAGTTACATGTGGAAATTTGGTTCTAGGACATTTGATTTGAGCGCAATCCTCAAACTTAGGTCAAAAAAGCCATTTAAGCCTTTTCACAGTGAGATCTATGCGATATGGCCGAGAAATGTAATTTTGATGTTAAATCCCAAACCGCTGCGCAGAAGTCAACCAAACTTCACCCAATAGTGTATTGTATCACAATCTAGTAGTTACATTTGAAAATTTTGTTCTAGGACATTTTGTTTGAGCGCAATCATCAAACTTAATTAAAAAAGTCATTTAAGCCTTTTCACAGTGAGATCTATGCGATATGGCCGAGAAATGTAATTTTGATGTTAACTCCCAAACCGCTGCGCAGAAGTCAACCAAACTTCACCCATTAGTGTATTGTATCACAATCTAGTAGTTACATGTGAAAATTTGGTTCTAGGACATTTTGTTTGAGCGCAATCATCAAACTTAATTAAAAAAGTCATTTAAGCCTTTTCACAGTGAGATCTATGCGATATGGCCGAGAAATGTAATTTTGATGTTAACTCCCAAACCGCTGCGCAGAAGTCAACCAAACTTCACCCATTAGTGTATTGTATCACAATCTAGTAGTTACATGTGAAAATTTGGTTCTAGGACATTTTGTTTGAGCGCAATCATCAAACTTAATTAAAAAAGTCATTTAAGCCTTTTCACAGTGAGATCTATGCGATATGGCCGAGAAATGTAATTTTGATGTTAACTCCCAAACCGCTGCGCAGAAGTCAACCAAACTTCACCCAATAGTGTATTGTATCACAATCTAGTAGTTACATTTGAAAATTTTGTTCTAGGACATTTTGTTTGAGCGCAAACCTCAAACTTAGGTCAAAAAAGCCATTTAAGCCTTTTCACAGTTAGATCTATGCGATATGGCCGAGAAATGTAATTTTGATGTTAACTCCCAAACCGCTGCGCAGAAGTCAACCAAACTTCACCCAATAGTGTATTGTATCACATTCTAGTAGTTACATTTGAAAATTTCGTTCTAGGACATTTGGTTTGAGCGCAATCATTAAACTTAGGTCAAAAAAGCCATTTAAGCCTTTTCACAGTGTGATCTATGCGATATGGCCGAGAAATGTAATTTTGATGTTAACTCCCAAACCGCTGCGCAGAAGTCAACCAAACTTCACCCATTAGTGTATTGTATCACAATCTAGTAGTTACATGTGGAAATTTGGTTCTAGGACATTTGATTTGAGCGCAATCCTCAAACTTAGGTCAAAAAAGCCATTTAAGCCTTTTCACAGTGAGATCTATGCGATATGGCCGAGAAATGTAATTTTGATGTTAAATCCCAAACCGCTGCGCAGAAGTCAACCAAACTTCACCCAATAGTGTATTGTATCACAATCTAGTAGTTACATGTGGAAATTTGGTTCTAGGACATTTGATTTGAGCGCAATCCTCAAACTTAGGTCAAAAAAGCCATTTAAGCCTTTTCACAGTGAGATCTATGCGATATGGCCGAGAAATGTAATTTTGATGTTAACTCCCAAACCGCTGCGCAGAAGTCAACCAAACTTCACCCAATAGTGTATTGTATCACAATCTAGTAGTTACATTTGAAAATTTTGTTCTAGGACATTTTGTTTGAGCGCAATCATCAAACTTAATTAAAAAAGTCATTTAAGCCTTTTCACAGTGAGATCTATGCGATATGGCCGAGAAATGTAATTTTGATGTTAACTCCCAAACCGCTGCGCAGAAGTCAACCAAACTTCACCCATTAGTGTATTGTATCACAATCTAGTAGTTACATGTGGAAATTTGGTTCTAGGACATTTGATTTGAGCGCAATCCTCAAACTTAGGTCAAAAAAGCCATTTAAGCCTTTTCACAGTGAAATGAATGCGATATGGCCGAGAAATGTAATTTTGATGTTAACTCCCAAACCACTGCGCAGAAGTCAACCAAACTTCACCCAATAGTGTATTGTATCACATTCTAGTAGTTACATTTGAAAATTTCGTTCTAGGACATTTGGTTTTAGCGCAATCATTAAACTTAGGTCAAAAAAGCCATTTAAGCCTTTTCACAGTGAGATCTATGCGATATGGCCGAGAAATGTAATTTTGATGTTAACTCCCAAACCGCTGCGCAGAAGTCAACCAAACTTCACCCAATAGTGTATTGTATCACAATCTAGTAGTTACATTTGAAAATTTTGTTCTAGGACATTTTGTTTGAACGCAATCATCAAACTTAATTAAAAAAGTCATTTAAGCCTTTTCACAGTGAGATCTATGCGATATGGCCGAGAAATGTAATTTTGATGTTAACTCCCAAACCGCTGCGCAGAAGTCAACCAAACTTCACCCATTAGTGTATTGTATCACAATCTAGTAGTTACATGTGGAAATTTGGTTATAGGACATTTGATTTGAGCGCAATCCTCAAACTTAGGTCAAAAAAGCCATTTAAGCCTTTTCACAGTGAGATCTATGCGATATGGCCGAGAAATGTAATTTTGATGTTAACTCCCAAACCGCTGCGCAGAAGTCAACCAAACTTCACCCAATAGTGTATTTTATCACAATCTAGTAGTTACATTTAGAAATTTAGTTCTAGGACATTTGATTTGAGCGCAATCTTCAAACTTAATTAAAAAAAGTCATTTAAGCCTTTTCACAGTGAGATCTATGCGATATGGCCGAGAAATGCAATTTTGATGTTCACTCCCAAACCGCTGCGCAGAAGTCAACCAAACTTCAACCATTAGTGTATTGTATCACAATCTAGTAGTTACATGTGGAAATTTGGTTCTAGGACATTTGATTTGAGCGCAATCCTCAAACTTAGGTCAAAAAAGCCATTTAAGCCTTTTCACAGTGAGATCTATGCGATATGGCCGAGAAATGTAATTTTGATGTTAAATCCCAAACCACTGCGCAGAAGTCAACCAAACTTCACCCAATAGTGTATTGTATCACAATCTAGTAGTTACATTTGAAAATTTTGTTCTAGGACATTTTGTTTGAGCGCAATCATCAAACTTAATTAAAAAAGTCATTTAAGCCTTTTCACAGTGAGATCTATGCGATATGGCCGAGAAATGTAATTTTGATGTTAACTCCCAAACCGCTGCGCAGAAGTCAACCAAACTTCACCCATTAGTGTATTGTATCACAATCTAGTAGTTACATGTGGAAATTTGGTTCTAGGACATTTTGTTTGAGCGCAATCATCAAACTTAATTAAAAAAGTCTTTTAAGCCTTTTCACAGTGAGATCTATGCGATATGGCCGAGAAATGTAATTTTGATGTTAACTCCCAAACCGCTGCGCAGAAGTCAACCAAACTTCACCCAATAGTGTATTGTATCACAATCTAGTAGTTACATTTGAAAATTTTGTTCTAGGACATTTTGTTTGAGCGCAAACCTCAAACTTAGGTCAAAAAAGCCATTTAAGCCTTTTCACAGTGAGATCTATGCGATATGGCCGAGAAATGTAATTTTGATGTTAACTCCCAAACCGCTGCGCAGAAGTCAACCAAACTTCACCCAATAGTGTATTGTATCACATTCTAGTAGTTACATTTGAAAATTTCGTTCTAGGACATTTGGTTTGAGCGCAATCATTAAACTTAGGTCAAAAAAGCCATTTAAGCCTTTTCACAGTGTGATCTATGCGATATGGCCGAGAAATGTAATTTTGATGTTAACTCCCAAACCGCTGCGCAGAAGTCAACCAAACTTCACCCATTAGTGTATTGTATCACAATCTAGTAGTTACATGTGGAAATTTGGTTATAGGACATTTGATTTGAGCGCAATCCTCAAACTTAGGTCAAAAAAGCCATTTAAGCCTTTTCACAGTGAGATCTATGCGATATGGCCGAGAAATGTAATTTTGATGTTAACTCCCAAACCGCTGCGCAGAAGTCAACCAAACTTCACCCAATAGTGTATTTTATCACAATCTAGTAGTTACATTTGAACATTTTGTTCTAGGACATTTTGTTTGAGCGCAATCATCAAACTTAATTAAAAAAGTCATTTAAGCCTTTTCACAGTGAGATCTATGCGATATGGCCGAGAAATGTAATTTTGATGTTAACTCCCAAACCGCTGCGCAGAAGTAAACCAAACTTCACCCATTAGTGTATTGTATCACAATCTAGTAGTTACATGTGGAAATTTGGTTCTAGGACATTTGATTTGAGCGCAATCCTCAAACTTAGGTCAAAAAAGCCATTTAAGCCTTTTCACAGTGAAATGAATGCGATATGGCCGAGAAATGTAATTTTGATGTTAACTCCCAAACCACTGCGCAGAAGTCAACCAAACTTCACCCAATAGTGTATTGTATCACATTCTAGTAGTTACATTTGAAAATTTCGTTCTAGGACATTTGGTTTTAGCGCAATCATTAAACTTAGGTCAAAAAAGCCATTTAAGCCTTTTCACAGTGAGATCTATGCGATATGGCCGAGAAATGTAATTTTGATGTTAACTCCCAAACCGCTGCGCAGAAGTCAACCAAACTTCACCCAATAGTGTATTGTATCACAATCTAGTAGTTACATTTGAAAATTTTGTTCTAGGACATTTTGTTTGAACGCAATCATCAAACTTAATTAAAAAAGTCATTTAAGCCTTTTCACAGTGAGATCTATGCGGTATGGCCGAGAAATGTAATTTTGATGTTAACTCCCAAACCGCTGCGCAGAAGTCAACCAAACTTCACCCATTAGTGTATTGTATCACAATCTAGTAGTTACATGTGGAAATTTGGTTATAGGACATTTGATTTGAGCGCAATCCTCAAACTTAGGTCAAAAAAGCCATTTAAGCCTTTTCACAGTGAGATCTATGCGATATGGCCGAGATATGTAATTTTGATGTTAACTCCCAAACCGCTGCGCAGAAGTCAACCAAACTTCACCCAATAGTGTATTTTATCACAATCTAGTAGTTACATTTAGAAATTTAGTTCTAGGACATTTGATTTGAGCGCAATCTTCAAACTTAATTAAAAAAAGTCATTTAAGCCTTTTCACAGTGAGATCTATGCGATATGGCCGAGAAATGCAATTTTGATGTTCACTCCCAAACCGCTGCGCAGAAGTCAACCAAACTTCAACCATTAGTGTATTGTATCACAATCTAGTAGTTACATGTGGAAATTTGGTTCTCGGACATTTGATTTGAGCGCAATCCTCAAACTTAGGTCAAAAAAGCCATTTAAGCCTTTTCACAGTGAGATCTATGCGATATGGCCGAGAAATGTAATTTTGATGTTAACTCCCAAACCGCTGCGCAGAAGTCAACCAAACTTCACCCAATAGTGTATTGTATCACAATCTAGTAGTTACATTTGAAAATTTTGTTCTAGGACATTTTGTTTGAGCGCAATCATCAAACTTAATTAAAAAAGTCATTTAAGCCTTTTCACAGTGAGATCTATGCGATATGGCCGAGAAATGTAATTTTGATGTTAACTCCCAAACCGCTGCGCAGATGTCAACCAAACTTCACCCAATAGTGTATTGTATCACATTCTAGTAGTTACATTTGAAAATTTCGTTCTAGGACATTTGGTTTTAGCGCAATCATTAAACTTAGGTCAAAAAAGCCATTTAAGCCTTTTCACAGTGAGATCTATGCGATATGGCCGAGAAATGTAATTTTGATGTTAACTCCCAAACCGCTGCGCAGAAGTCAACCAAACTTCACCCAATAGTGTATTTTATCACAATCTAGTAGTTACATTTGGAAATTTGGTTCTAGGACATTTGGTTTTAGCGCAATCATTAAACTTAGGTCAAAAAAGCCATTTAAGCCTTTTCACAGTGAGATCTATGCGATATGGCCGAGAAATGTAATTTTGATGTTAACTCCCAAACCGCTGCGCAGAAGTCAACCAAACTTCACCCATTAGTGTATTGTATCACAATCTAGTAGTTACATGTGGAAATTTGGTTATAGGACATTTGATTTGAGCGCAATCCTCAAACTTAGGTCAAAAAAGCCATTTAAGCCTTTTCACAGTGAGATCTATGCGATATGGCCGAGAAATGTAATTTTGATGTTAACTCCCAAACCGCTGCGCAGAAGTCAACCAAACTTCACCCAATAGTGTATTTTATCACAATCTAGTAGTTACATTTAGAAATTTAGTTCTAGGACATTTGATTTGAGCGCAATCTTCAAACTTAATTAAAAAAAGTCATTTAAGCCTTTTCACAGTGAGATCTATGCGATATGGCCGAGAAATGCAATTTTGATGTTCACTCCCAAACCGCTGCGCAGAAGTCAACAAAACTTCAACCATTAGTGTATTGTATCACAATCTAGTAGTTACATGTGGAAATTTGGTTCTAGGACATTTGATTTGAGCGCAATCCTCAAACTTAGGTCAAAAAAGCCATTTAAGCCTTTTCACAGTGAGATCTATGCGATATGGCCGAGAAATGTAATTTTGATGTTAAATCCCAAACCGCTGCGCAGAAGTCAACCAAACTTCACCCAATAGTGTATTGTATCACAATCTAGTAGTTACATTTGAAAATTTTGTTCTAGGACATTTTGTCTGAGCGCAATCATCAAACTTAATTAAAAAAGCCATTTAAGCCTTTTCACAGTGAGATCTATGCGATATGGCCGAGAAATGTAATTTTGATGTTAACTCCCAAACCGCTGCGCAGAAGTCAACCAAACTTCACCCAATAGTGTATTTTATCACAATCTAGTAGTTACATTTGGAAATTTGGTTCTAGGACATTTGATTTGAGCGCAATCTTCAAACTTAATTAAAAAAAGTCATTTAAGCCTTTTCACAGTGAGATCTATGCGATATGGCCGAGAAATGTAATTTTGATGTTCACTCCCAAACCGCTGCGCAGAAGTCAACCAAACTTCAACCATTAGTGTATTGTATCACAATCTAGTAGTTACATGTGGAAATTTGGTTCTCGGACATTTGATTTGAGCGCAATCCTCAAACTTAGGTCAAAAAAGCCATTTAAGCCTTTTCACAGTGAGATCTATGCGATATGGCCGAGAAATGTAATTTTGATGTTAACTCCCAAACCGCTGCGCAGAAGTCAACCAAACTTCACCCAATAGTGTATTGTATCACAATCTAGTAGTTACATTTGAAAATTTTGTTCTAGGACATTTTGTTTGAGCGCAATCATCAAACTTAATTAAAAAAGTCATTTAAGCCTTTTCACAGTGAGATCTATGCGATATGGCCGAGAAATGTAATTTTGATGTTAACTCCCAAACCGCTGCGCAGAAGTAAACCAAACTTCACCCATTAGTGTATTGTATCACAATCTAGTAGTTACATGTGGAAATTTGGTTCTAGGACATTTGATTTGAGCGCAATCCTCAAACTTAGGTCAAAAAAGCCATTTAAGCCTTTTCACAGTGAAATGAATGCGATATGGCCGAGAAATGTAATTTTGATGTTAACTCCCAAACCACTGCGCAGAAGTCAACCAAACTTCACCCAATAGTGTATTGTATCACATTCTAGTAGTTACATTTGAAAATTTCGTTCTAGGACATTTGGTTTTAGCGCAATCATTAAACTTAGGTCAAAAAAGCCATTTAAGCCTTTTCACAGTGAGATCTATGCGATATGGCCGAGAAATGTAATTTTGATGTTAACTCCCAAACCGCTGCGCAGAAGTCAACCAAACTTCACCCAATAGTGTATTGTATCACAATCTAGTAGTTACATTTGAAAATTTTGTTCTAGGACATTTTGTTTGAACGCAATCATCAAACTTAATTAAAAAAGTCATTTAAGCCTTTTCACAGTGAGATCTATGCGGTATGGCCGAGAAATGTAATTTTGATGTTAACTCCCAAACCGCTGCGCAGAAGTCAACCAAACTTCACCCATTAGTGTATTGTATCACAATCTAGTAGTTACATGTGGAAATTTGGTTATAGGACATTTGATTTGAGCGCAATCCTCAAACTTAGGTCAAAAAAGCCATTTAAGCCTTTTCACAGTGAGATCTATGCGATATGGCCGAGAAATGTAATTTTGATGTTAACTCCCAAACCGCTGCGCAGAAGTCAACCAAACTTCACCCAATAGTGTATTTTATCACAATCTAGTAGTTACATTTAGAAATTTAGTTCTAGGACATTTGATTTGAGCGCAATCTTCAAACTTAATTAAAAAAAGTCATTTAAGCCTTTTCACAGTGAGATCTATGCGATATGGCCGAGAAATGCAATTTTGATGTTCACTCCCAAACCGCTGCGCAGAAGTCAACCAAACTTCAACCATTAGTGTATTGTATCACAATCTAGTAGTTACATGTGGAAATTTGGTTCTAGGACATTTGATTTGAGCGCAATCCTCAAACTTAGGTCAAAAAAGCCATTTAAGCCTTTTCACAGTGAGATCTATGCGATATGGCCGAGAAATGTAATTTTGATGTTAAATCCCAAACCGCTGCGCAGAAGTCAACCAAACTTCACCCAATAGTGTATTGTATCACAATCTAGTAGTTACATTTGAAAATTTTGTTCTAGGACATTTTGTTTGAGCGCAATCATCAAACTTAATTAAAAAAGTCATTTAAGCCTTTTCACAGTGAGATCTATGCGATATGGCCGAGAAATGTAATTTTGATGTTAACTCCCAAACCGCTGCGCAGAAGTCAACCAAACTTCACCCATTAGTGTATTGTATCACAATCTAGTAGTTACATGTGAAAATTTGGTTCTAGGACATTTTGTTTGAGCGCAATCATCAAACTTAATTAAAAAAGTCATTTAAGCCTTTTCACAGTGAGATCTATGCGATATGGCCGAGAAATGTAATTTTGATGTTAACTCCCAAACCGCTGCGCAGAAGTCAACCAAACTTCACCCAATAGTGTATTTTATCACAATCTAGTAGTTACATTTGGAAATTTAGTTCTAGGACATTTGATTTGAGCGCAATCTTCAAACTTAATTAAAAAAAGTCATTTAAGCCTTTTCACAGTGAGATCTATGCGATATGGCCGAGAAATGTAATTTTGATGTTCACTCCCAAACCGCTGCGCAGAAGTCAACCAAACTTCAACCATTAGTGTATTGTATCACAATCTAGTAGTTACATGTGGAAATTTGGTTCTCGGACATTTGATTTGAGCGCAATCCTCAAACTTAGGTCAAAAAAGCCATTTAAGCCTTTTCACAGTGAGATCTATGCGATATGGCCGAGAAATGTAATTTTGATGTTAACTCCCAAACCGCTGCGCAGAAGTCAACCAAACTTCACCCAATAGTGTATTGTATCACAATCTAGTAGTTACATTTGAAAATTTTGTTCTAGGACATTTTGTTTGAGCGCAATCATCAAACTTAATTAAAAAAGTCATTTAAGCCTTTTCACAGTGAGATCTATGCGATATGGCCGAGAAATGTAATTTTGATGTTAACTCCCAAACCGCTGCGCAGAAGTCAACCAAACTTCAACCATTAGTGTATTGTATCACAATCTAGTAGTTACATGTGGAAATTTGGTTCTCGGACATTTGATTTGAGCGCAATCCTCAAACTTAGGTCAAAAAAGCCATTTAAGCCTTTTCACAGTGAGATCTATGCGATATGGCCGAGAAATGTAATTTTGATGTTAACTCCCAAACCGCTGCGCAGAAGTCAACCAAACTTCACCCAATAGTGTATTGTATCACAATCTAGTAGTTACATTTGAAAATTTTGTTCTAGGACATTTTGTTTGAGCGCAAACCTCAAACTTAGGTCAAAAAAGCCATTTAAGCCTTTTCACAGTGAGATCTATGCGATATGGCCGAGAAATGTAATTTTGATGTTAACTCCCAAACCGCTGCGCAGAAGTCAACCAAACTTCACCCAATAGTGTATTGTATCACATTCTAGTAGTTACATTTGAAAATTTCGTTCTAGGACATTTGGTTTGAGCGCAATCATTAAACTTAGGTCAAAAAAGCCATTTAAGCCTTTTCACAGTGAGATCTATGCGATATGGCCGAGAAATGTAATTTTGATGTTAACTCCCAAACCGCTGCGCAGAAGTCAACCAAACTTCACCCATTAGTGTATTGTATCACAATCTAGTAGTTACATGTGGAAATTTGGTTATAGGACATTTGATTTGAGCGCAATCCTCAAACTTAGGTCAAAAAAGCCATTTAAGCCTTTTCACAGTGAGATCTATGCGATATGGCCGAGAAATGTAATTTTGATGTTAACTCCCAAACCGCTGCGCAGAAGTCAACCAAACTTCACCCAATAGTGTATTTTATCACAATCTAGTAGTTACATTTAGAAATTTAGTTCTAGGACATTTGATTTGAGCGCAATCTTCAAACTTAATTAAAAAAAGTCATTTAAGCCTTTTCACAGTGAGATCTATGCGATATGGCCGAGAAATGCAATTTTGATGTTCACTCCCAAACCGCTGCGCAGAAGTCAACAAAACTTCAACCATTAGTGTATTGTATCACAATCTAGTAGTTACATGTGGAAATTTGGTTCTAGGACATTTGATTTGAGCGCAATCCTCAAACTTAGGTCAAAAAAGCCATTTAAGCCTTTTCACAGTGAGATCTATGCGATATGGCCGAGAAATGTAATTTTGATGTTAAATCCCAAACCGCTGCGCAGAAGTCAACCAAACTTCACCCAATAGTGTATTGTATCACAATCTAGTAGTTACATTTGAAAATTTTGTTCTAGGACATTTTGTCTGAGCGCAATCATCAAACTTAATTAAAAAAGCCATTTAAGCCTTTTCACAGTGAGATCTATGCGATATGGCCGAGAAATGTAATTTTGATGTTAACTCCCAAACCGCTGCGCAGAAGTCAACCAAACTTCACCCAATAGTGTATTTTATCACAATCTAGTAGTTACATTTGGAAATTTGGTTCTAGGACATTTGATTTGAGCGCAATCTTCAAACTTAATTAAAAAAAGTCATTTAAGCCTTTTCACAGTGAGATCTATGCGATATGGCCGAGAAATGTAATTTTGATGTTCACTCCCAAACCGCTGCGCAGAAGTCAACCAAACTTCAACCATTAGTGTATTGTATCACAATCTAGTAGTTACATGTGGAAATTTGGTTCTCGGACATTTGATTTGAGCGCAATCCTCAAACTTAGGTCAAAAAAGCCATTTAAGCCTTTTCACAGTGAGATCTATGCGATATGGCCGAGAAATGTAATTTTGATGTTAACTCCCAAACCGCTGCGCAGAAGTCAACCAAACTTCACCCAATAGTGTATTGTATCACAATCTAGTAGTTACATTTGAAAATTTTGTTCTAGGACATTTTGTTTGAGCGCAATCATCAAACTTAATTAAAAAAGTCATTTAAGCCTTTTCACAGTGAGATCTATGCGATATGGCCGAGAAATGTAATTTTGATGTTAACTCCCAAACCGCTGCGCAGAAGTAAACCAAACTTCACCCATTAGTGTATTGTATCACAATCTAGTAGTTACATGTGGAAATTTGGTTCTAGGACATTTGATTTGAGCGCAATCCTCAAACTTAGGTCAAAAAAGCCATTTAAGCCTTTTCACAGTGAAATGAATGCGATATGGCCGAGAAATGTAATTTTGATGTTAACTCCCAAACCACTGCGCAGAAGTCAACCAAACTTCACCCAATAGTGTATTGTATCACATTCTAGTAGTTACATTTGAAAATTTCGTTCTAGGACATTTGGTTTTAGCGCAATCATTAAACTTAGGTCAAAAAAGCCATTTAAGCCTTTTCACAGTGAGATCTATGCGATATGGCCGAGAAATGTAATTTTGATGTTAACTCCCAAACCGCTGCGCAGAAGTCAACCAAACTTCACCCAATAGTGTATTGTATCACAATCTAGTAGTTACATTTGAAAATTTTGTTCTAGGACATTTTGTTTGAACGCAATCATCAAACTTAATTAAAAAAGTCATTTAAGCCTTTTCACAGTGAGATCTATGCGATATGGCCGAGAAATGTAATTTTGATGTTAACTCCCAAACCGCTGCGCAGAAGTCAACCAAACTTCACCCATTAGTGTATTGTATCACAATCTAGTAGTTACATGTGGAAATTTGGTTATAGGACATTTGATTTGAGCGCAATCCTCAAACTTAGGTCAAAAAAGCCATTTAAGCCTTTTCACAGTGAGATCTATGCGATATGGCCGAGAAATGTAATTTTGATGTTAACTCCCAAACCGCTGCGCAGAAGTCAACCAAACTTCACCCAATAGTGTATTTTATCACAATCTAGTAGTTACATTTAGAAATTTAGTTCTAGGACATTTGATTTGAGCGCAATCTTCAAACTTAATTAAAAAAAGTCATTTAAGCCTTTTCACAGTGAGATCTATGCGATATGGCCGAGAAATGCAATTTTGATGTTCACTCCCAAACCGCTGCGCAGAAGTCAACCAAACTTCAACCATTAGTGTATTGTATCACAATCTAGTAGTTACATGTGGAAATTTGGTTCTAGGACATTTGATTTGAGCGCAATCCTCAAACTTAGGTCAAAAAAGCCATTTAAGCCTTTTCACAGTGAGATCTATGCGATATGGCCGAGAAATGTAATTTTGATGTTAAATCCCAAACCGCTGCGCAGAAGTCAACCAAACTTCACCCAATAGTGTATTGTATCACAATCTAGTAGTTACATTTGAAAATTTTGTTCTAGGACATTTTGTTTGAGCGCAATCATCAAACTTAATTAAAAAAGTCATTTAAGCCTTTTCACAGTGAGATCTATGCGATATGGCCGAGAAATGTAATTTTGATGTTAACTCCCAAACCGCTGCGCAGAAGTCAACCAAACTTCACCCATTAGTGTATTGTATCACAATCTAGTAGTTACATGTGAAAATTTGGTTCTAGGACATTTTGTTTGAGCGCAATCATCAAACTTAATTAAAAAAGTCATTTAAGCCTTTTCACAGTGAGATCTATGCGATATGGCCGAGAAATGTAATTTTGATGTTAACTCCCAAACCGCTGCGCAGAAGTCAACCAAACTTCACCCAATAGTGTATTTTATCACAATCTAGTAGTTACATTTGGAAATTTAGTTCTAGGACATTTGATTTGAGCGCAATCTTCAAACTTAATTAAAAAAAGTCATTTAAGCCTTTTCACAGTGAGATCTATGCGATATGGCCGAGAAATGTAATTTTGATGTTCACTCCCAAACCGCTGCGCAGAAGTCAACCAAACTTCAACCATTAGTGTATTGTATCACAATCTAGTAGTTACATGTGGAAATTTGGTTCTCGGACATTTGATTTGAGCGCAATCCTCAAACTTAGGTCAAAAAAGCCATTTAAGCCTTTTCACAGTGAGATCTATGCGATATGGCCGAGAAATGTAATTTTGATGTTAACTCCCAAACCGCTGCGCAGAAGTCAACCAAACTTCACCCAATAGTGTATTGTATCACAATCTAGTAGTTACATTTGAAAATTTTGTTCTAGGACATTTTGTTTGAGCGCAATCATCAAACTTAATTAAAAAAGTCATTTAAGCCTTTTCACAGTGAGATCTATGCGATATGGCCGAGAAATGTAATTTTGATGTTAACTCCCAAACCGCTGCGCAGAAGTCAACCAAACTTCAACCATTAGTGTATTGTATCACAATCTAGTAGTTACATGTGGAAATTTGGTTCTCGGACATTTGATTTGAGCGCAATCCTCAAACTTAGGTCAAAAAAGCCATTTAAGCCTTTTCACAGTGAGATCTATGCGATATGGCCGAGAAATGTAATTTTGATGTTAACTCCCAAACCGCTGCGCAGAAGTCAACCAAACTTCACCCAATAGTGTATTGTATCACAATCTAGTAGTTACATTTGAAAATTTTGTTCTAGGACATTTTGTTTGAGCGCAAACCTCAAACTTAGGTCAAAAAAGCCATTTAAGCCTTTTCACAGTGAGATCTATGCGATATGGCCGAGAAATGTAATTTTGATGTTAACTCCCAAACCGCTGCGCAGAAGTCAACCAAACTTCACCCAATAGTGTATTGTATCACATTCTAGTAGTTACATTTGAAAATTTCGTTCTAGGACATTTGGTTTGAGCGCAATCATTAAACTTAGGTCAAAAAAGCCATTTAAGCCTTTTCACAGTGAGATCTATGCGATATGGCCGAGAAATGTAATTTTGATGTTAACTCCCAAACCGCTGCGCAGAAGTAAACCAAACTTCACCCATTAGTGTATTGTATCACAATCTAGTAGTTACATGTGGAAATTTGGTTCTAGGACATTTGATTTGAGCGCAATCCTCAAACTTAGGTCAAAAAAGCCATTTAAGCCTTTTCACAGTGAGATCTATGCGATATGGCCGAGAAATGTAATTTTGATGTTAACTCCCAAACCGCTGCGCAGAAGTCAACCAAACTTCACCCAATAGTGTATTGTATCACAATCTAGTAGTTACATTTGAAAATTTTGTTCTAGGACATTTTGTTTGAGCGCAATCATTAAACTTAATTAAAAAAGTCATTTAAGCCTTTTCACAGTGAGATCTATGCGATATGGCCGAGAAATGTAATTTTGATGTTAACTCCCAAACCGCTGCGCAGAAGTCAACCAAACTTCACCCATTAGTGTATTGTATCACAATCTAGTAGTTACATGTAGAAATTTGGTTCTAGGACATTTGATTTGAGCGCAATCCTCAAACTTAGGTCAAAAAAGCCATTTAAGCCTTTTCACAGTGAGATCTATGCGATATGGCCGAGAAATATAATTTTGATGTTAACTCCCAAACCGCTGCGCAGAAGTCAACCAAACTTCACCCAATAGTGTATTGTATCACAATCTAGTAGTTACATGTGGAAATTTGGTTATAGGACATTTGATTTGAGCGCAATCCTCAAACTTAGGTCAAAAAAGCCATTTAAGCCTTTTCACAGTGAGATCTATGCGATATGGCCGAGAAATGTAATATTGATGTTAACTCCCAAACCGCTGCGCAGAAGTCAACCAAACTTCACCCAATAGTGTATTTTATCACAATCTAGTAGTTACATTTGGAAATTTAGTTCTAGGACATTTGATTTGAGCGCAATCTTCAAACTTAATTAAAAAAAGTCATTTAAGCCTTTTCACAGTGAGATCTATGCGATATGGCCGAGAAATGTAATTTTGATGTTCACTCCCAAACCGCTGCGCAGAAGTCAACCAAACTTCAACCATTAGTGTATTGTATCACAATCTAGTAGTTACATGTGGAAATTTGGTTCTAGGACATTTGATTTGAGCGCAATCCTCAAACTTAGGTCAAAAAAGCCATTTAAGCCTTTTCACAGTGAGATCTATGCGATATGGCCGAGAAATGTAATTTTGATGTTAACTCCCAAACCGCTGCGCAGAAGTCAACCAAACTTCACCCAATAGTGTATTGTATCACAATCTAGTAGTTACATTTGAAAATTTTGTTCTAGGACATTTTGTTTGAGCGCAATCATCAAACTTAATTAAAAAAGTCATTTAAGCCTTTTCACAGTGAGATCTATGCGATATGGCCGAGAAATGTAATTTTGATGTTAACTCCCAAACCGCTGCGCAGAAGTCAACCAAACTTCACCCATTAGTGTATTGTATCACAATGTAGTAGTTACATGTGGAAATTTGGTTCTAGGACATTTGATTTGAGCGCAATCCTCAAACTTAGGTCAAAAAAGCCATTTAAGCCTTTTCACAGTGAGATCTATGCGATATGGCCGAGAAATGTAATTTTGATGTTAACTCCCAAACCGCTGCGCAGAAGTCAACCAAACTTCACCCAATAGTGTATTGTATCACATTCTAGTAGTTACATTTGAAAATTTCGTTCTAGGACATTTGGTTTGAGCGCAATCATTAAACTTAGGTCAAAAAAGCCATTTAAGCCTTTTCACAGTGAGATCTATGCGATATGGCCGAGAAATGTAATTTTGATGTTAACTCCCAAACCGCCGCGCAGAAGTCAACCAAACTTCACCCAATAGTGTATTGTATCACATTCTAGTAGTTACATTTGAAAATTTTGTTCTAGGACATTTGGTTTGAGCGCAATCATTAAACTTAATTAAAAAAGTCATTTAAGCCTTTTCACAGTGAGATCTATGCGATATGGCCGAGAAATGTAATTTTGATGTTAACTCCCAAACCGCTGCGCAGAAGTCAACCAAACTTCACCCAATAGTGTATTGTATCACATTCTAGTAGTTACATTTGAAAATTTCGTTCTAGGACATTTGGTTTGAGCGCAATCATTAAACTTAGGTCAAAAAAGCCATTTAAGCCTTTTCACAGTGAGATCTATGCGATATGGCCGAGAAATGTAATTTTGATGTTAACTCCCAAACCGCTGCGCAGAAGTAAACCAAACTTCACCCATTAGTGTATTGTATCACAATCTAGTAGTTACATGTGGAAATTTGGTTCTAGGACATTTGATTTGAGCGCAATCCTCAAACTTAGGTCAAAAAAGCCATTTAAGCCTTTTCACAGTGAGATCTATGCGATATGGCCGAGAAATGTAATTTTGATGTTAACTCCCAAACCGCTGCGCAGAAGTCAACCAAACTTCACCCAATAGTGTATTGTATCACAATCTAGTAGTTACATTTGAAAATTTTGTTCTAGGACATTTTGTTTGAGCGCAATCATTAAACTTAATTAAAAAAGTCATTTAAGCCTTTTCACAGTGAGATCTATGCGATATGGTCGAGAAATGTAATTTTGATGTTAACTCCCAAACCGCTGCACAGAAGTCAACCAAACTTCACCCATTAGTGTATTGTATCACAATCTAGTAGTTACATGTAGAAATTTGGTTCTAGGACATTTGATTTGAGCGCAATCCTCAAACTTAGGTCAAAAAAGCCATTTAAGCCTTTTCACAGTGAGATCTATGCGATATGGCCGAGAAATGTAATTTTGATGTTAACTCCCAAACCGCTGCGCAGAAGTCAACCAAACTTCACCCAATAGTGTATTGTATCACAATCTAGTAGTTACATGTGGAAATTTGGTTATAGGACATTTGATTTGAGCGCAATCCTCAAACTTAGGTCAAAAAAGCCATTTAAGCCTTTTCACAGTGAGATCTATGCGATATGGCCGAGAAATGTAATTTTGATGTTAACTCCCAAACCGCTGCGCAGAAGTCAACCAAACTTCACCCAATAGTGTATTTTATCACAATCTAGTAGTTACATTTGGAAATTTAGTTCTAGGACATTTGATTTGAGCGCAATCTTCAAACTTAATTAAAAAAAGTCATTTAAGCCTTTTCACAGTGAGATCTATGCGATATGGCCGAGAAATGTAATTTTGATGTTCACTCCCAAACCGCTGCGCAGAAGTCAACCAAACTTCAACCATTAGTGTATTGTATCACAATCTAGTAGTTACATGTGGAAATTTGGTTCTAGGACATTTGATTTGAGCGCAATCCTCAAACTTAGGTCAAAAAAGCCATTTAAGCCTTTTCACAGTGAGATCTATGCGATATGGCCGAGAAATGTAATTTTGATGTTAACTCCCAAACCGCTGCGCAGAAGTCAACCAAACTTCACCCAATAGTGTATTGTATCACAATCTAGTAGTTACATTTGAAAATTTTGTTCTAGGACATTTTGTTTGAGCGCAATCATCAAACTTAATTAAAAAAGTCATTTAAGGCTTTTCACAGTGAGATCTATGCGATATGGCCGAGAAATGTAATTTTGATGTTAACTCCCAAACCGCTGCGCAGAAGTCAACCAAACTTCACCCATTAGTGTATTGTATCACAATGTAGTAGTTACATGTGGAAATTTGGTTCTAGGACATTTGATTTGAGCGCAATCCTCAAACTTAGGTCATAAAAGCCATTCAAGCCTTTTCACAGTGAGATCTATGCGATATGGCCGAGAAATGTAATTTTGATGTTAACTCCCAAACCGCTGCGCAGAAGTCAACCAAACTTCACCCAATAGTGTATTGTATCACATTCTAGTAGTTACATTTGAAAATTTCGTTCTAGGACATTTGGTTTGAGCGCAATCATTAAACTTAGGTCAAAAAAGCCATTTAAGCCTTTTCACAGTGAGATCTATGCGATATGGCCGAGAAATGTAATTTTGATGTTAACTCCCAAACCGCTGCGCAGAAGTCAACCAAACTTCACCCAATAGTGTATTGTATCACATTCTAGTAGTTACATTTGAAAATTTCGTTCTAGGACATTTGGTTTGAGCGCAATCATTAAACTTAATTAAAAAAGTCATTTAAGCCTTTTCACAGTGAGATCTATGCGATATGGCCGAGAAATGTAATTTTGATGTTAACTCCCAAACCGCTGCGCAGAAGTCAACCAAACTTCACCCAATAGTGTATTGTATCACAATCTAGTAGTTACATTTGAAAATTTTGTTCTAGGACATTTTGTTTGAACGCAATCATCAAACAATTAAAAAAGTCATTTAAGCCTTTTCACAGTGAGATCTATGCGATATGGCAGAGAAATGTAATTTTGATGTTAACTCCCAAACCGCTGCGCAGAAGTCAACCAAACTTCACCCAATAGTGTATTGTATCACAATCTAGTAGTTACATTTGAAAATTTTGTTCTAGGAAATTTTGTTTGAGCGCAATCATCAAACTTAATTAAAAAAGTCATTTAAGCCTTTTCACAGTGAGATCTATGCGATATGGCCGAGAAATGTAATTTTGATGTTAACTCCCAAACCGCTGCGCAGAAGTCAACCAAACTTCACCCAATAGTGTATTGTATCACAATCTAGTAGTTACATTTGAAAATTTTGTTCTAGGACATTTTGTTTGAGCGCAAACCTCAAACTTAGGTCAAAAAAGCCATTTAAGCCTTTTCACAGTGAGATCTATGCGATATGGCCGAGAAATGTAATTTTGATGTTAACTCCCAAACCGCTGCGCAGAAGTCAACCAAACTTCACCCAATAGTGTATTGTATCACATTCTAGTAGTTACATTTGAAAATTTCGTTCTAGGACATTTGGTTTGAGCGCAATCATTAAACTTAGGTCAAAAAAGCCATTTAAGCCTTTTCACAGTGAGATCTATGCGATATGGCCGAGAAATGTAATTTTGATGTTAACTCCCAAACCGCTGCGCAGAAGTAAACCAAACTTCACCCATTAGTGTATTGTATCACAATCTAGTAGTTACATGTGGAAATTTGGTTCTAGGACATTTGATTTGAGCGCAATCCTCAAACTTAGGTCAAAAAAGCCATTTAAGCCTTTTCACAGTGAGATCTATGCGATATGGCCGAGAAATGTAATTTTGATGTTAACTCCCAAACCGCTGCGCAGAAGTCAACCAAACTTCACCCAATAGTGTATTGTATCACAATCTAGTAGTTACATTTGAAAATTTTGTTCTAGGACATTTTGTTTGAGCGCAATCATTAAACTTAATTAAAAAAGTCATTTAAGCCTTTTCACAGTGAGATCTATGCGATATGGCCGAGAAATGTAATTTTGATGTTAACTCCCAAACCGCTGCGCAGAAGTCAACCAAACTTCACCCATTCGTGTATTGTATCACAATCTAGTAGTTACATGTAGAAATTTGGTTCTAGGACATTTTATTTGAGCGCAATCCTCAAACTTAGGTCAAAAAAGCCATTTAAGCCTTTTCACAGTGAGATCTATGCGATATGGCCGAGAAATGTAATTTTGATGTTAACTCCCAAACCGCTGCGCAGAAGTCAACCAAACTTCACCCAATAGTGTATTGTATCACAATCTAGTAGTTACATGTGGAAATTTGGTTATAGGACATTTGATTTGAGCGCAATCCTCAAACTTAGGTCAAAAAAGCCATTTAAGCCTTTTCACAGTGAGATCTATGCGATATGGCCGAGAAATGTAATTTTGATGTTAACTCCCAAACCGCTGCGCAGAAGTCAACCAAACTTCACCCAATAGTGTATTTTATCACAATCTAGTAGTTACATTTGGAAATTTAGTTCTAGGACATTTGATTTGAGCGCAATCTTCAAACTTAATTTAAAAAAGTCATTTAAGCCTTTTCACAGTGAGATCTATGCGATATGGCCGAGAAATGTAATTTTGATGTTCACTCCCAAACCGCTGCGCAGAAGTCAACCAAACTTCAACCATTAGTGTATTGTATCACAATCTAGTTGTTACATGTGGAAATTTGGTTCTAGGACATTTGATTTGAGCGCAATCCTCAAACTTAGGTCAAAAAAGCCATTTAAGCCTTTTCACAGTGAGATCTATGCGATATGGCCGAGAAATGTAATTTTGATGTTAACTCCCAAACCGCTGCGCAGAAGTCAACCAAACTTCACCCAATAGTGTATTGTATCACAATCTAGTAGTTACATTTGAAAATTTTGTTCTAGGACATTTTGTTTGAGCGCAATCATCAAACTTAATTAAAAAAGTCATTTAAGCCTTTTCACAGTGAGATCTATGCGATATGGCCGAGAAATGTAATTTTGATGTTAACTCCCAAACCGCTGCGCAGAAGTCAACCAAACTTCACCCAATTGTGTATTGTATCACATTCTAGTAGTTACATTTGAAAATTTCGTTCTAGGACATTTGGTTTGAGCGCAATCATTAAACTTAATTAAAAAAGTCATTTAAGCCTTTTCACAGTGAGATCTATGCGATATGGCCGAGAAATGTAATTTTGATGTTAACTCCCAAACCGCTGCGCAGAAGTCAACCAAACTTCACCCAATAGTGTATTGTATCACAATCTAGTAGTTACATTTGAAAATTTTGTTCTAGGACATTTTGTTTGAACGCAATCATCAAACAATTAAAAAAGTAATTTAAGCCTTTTCACAGTGAGATCTATGCGATATGGCAGAGAAATGTAATTTTGATGTTAACTCCCAAACCGCTGCGCAGAAGTCAACCAAACTTCAACCATTAGTGTATTGTATCACAATCTAGTAGTTACATGTGGAAATTTGGTTCTAGGACATTTGATTTGAGCGCAATCCTCAAACTTAGGTCAAAAAAGCCATTTAAGCCTTTTCACAGTGAGATCTATGCGATATGGCCGAGAAATGTAATTTTGATGTTAACTCCCAAACCGCTGCGCAGAAGTCAACCAAACTTCACCCAATAGTGTATTGTATCACAATCTAGTAGTTACATTTGAAAATTTTGTTCTAGGACATTTTGTTTGAGCGCAATCATCAAACTTAATTAAAAAAGTCATTTAAGCCTTTTCACAGTGAGATCTATGCGATATGGCCGAGAAATGTAATTTTGATGTTAACTCCCAAACCGCTGCGCAGAAGTCAACCAAACTTCACCCAATTGTGTATTGTATCACATTCTAGTAGTTACATTTGAAAATTTCGTTCTAGGACATTTGGTTTGAGCGCAATCATTAAACTTAATTAAAAAAGTCATTTAAGCCTTTTCACAGTGAGATCTATGCGATATGGCCGAGAAATGTAATTTTGATGTTACCTCCCAAACCGCTGCGCAGAAGTCAACCAAACTTCACCCAATAGTGTATTGTATAACAATCTAGTAGTTACATTTGAAAATTTTGTTCTAGGACATTTTGTTTGAACGCAATCATCAAACAATTAAAAAAGTCATTTAAGCCTTTTCACAGTGAGATCTATGCGATATGGCAGAGAAATGTAATTTTGATGTTAACTCCCAAACCGCTGCGCAGAAGTCAACCAAACTTCACCCAATAGTGTATTGTATCACAATCTAGTAGTTACATTTGAAAATTTTGTTCTAGGAAATTTTGTTTGAGCGCAATCATCAAACTTAATTAAAAAAGTCATTTAAGCCTTTTCACAGTGAGATCTATGCGATATGGCCGAGAAATGTAATTTTGATGTTAACTCCCAAACCGCTGCGCAGAAGTCAACCAAACTTCACCCATTAGTGTATTGTATCACAATCTAGTAGTTACATGTGGAAATTTGGTTCTAGAACATTTGATTTGAGCGCAATCCTCAAACTTAGGTCAAAAAAGCCATTTAAGCCTTTTCACAGTGAGATCTATGCGATATGGCCGAGAAATGTAATTTTGATGTTAACTCCCAAACCGCTGCGCAGAAGTCAACCAAACTTCACCCAATAGTGTATTGTATCACATTCTAGTAGTTACATTTTAAAATTTCGTTCTAGGACATTTGGTTTGAGCGCAATTATTAAACTTAGGTCAAAAAAGCCATTTAAGCCTTTTCACAGTGAGATCTATGCGATATGGCCGAGAAATGTAATTTTGATGTTAACTCCCAAACCGCTGCGCAGAAGTCAACCAAACTTCACCCATTCGTGTATTGTATCACAATCTAGTAGTTACATGTAGAAATTTGGTTCTAGGACATTTTATTTGAGCGCAATCCTCAAACTTAGGTCAAAAAAGCCATTTAAGCCTTTTCACAGTGAGATCTATGCGATATGGCCGAGAAATGTAATTTTGATGTTAACTCCCAAACCGCTGCGCAGAAGTCAACCAAACTTCACCCAATAGTGTATTGTATCACAATCTAGTAGTTACATGTGGAAATTTGGTTATAGGACATTTGATTTGAGCGCAATCCTCAAACTTAGGTCAAAAAAGCCATTTAAGCCTTTTCACAGTGAGATCTATGCGATATGGCCGAGAAATGTAATTTTGATGTTAACTCCCAAACCGCTGCGCAGAAGTCAACCAAACTTCACCCAATAGTGTATTTTATCACAATCTAGTAGTTACATTTGGAAATTTAGTTCTAGGACATTTGATTTGAGCGCAATCTTCAAACTTAATTTAAAAAAGTCATTTAAGCCTTTTCACAGTGAGATCTATGCGATATGGCCGAGAAATGTAATTTTGATGTTCACTCCCAAACCGCTGCGCAGAAGTCAACCAAACTTCAACCATTAGTGTATTGTATCACAATCTAGTTGTTACATGTGGAAATTTGGTTCTAGGACATTTGATTTGAGCGCAATCCTCAAACTTAGGTCAAAAAAGCCATTTAAGCCTTTTCACAGTGAGATCTATGCGATATGGCCGAGAAATGTAATTTTGATGTTAACTCCCAAACCGCTGCGCAGAAGTCAACCAAACTTCACCCAATAGTGTATTGTATCACAATCTAGTAGTTACATTTGAAAATTTTGTTCTAGGACATTTTGTTTGAGCGCAATCATCAAACTTAATTAAAAAAGTCATTTAAGCCTTTTCACAGTGAGATCTATGCGATATGGCCGAGAAATGTAATTTTGATGTTAACTCCCAAACCGCTGCGCAGAAGTCAACCAAACTTCACCCAATTGTGTATTGTATCACATTCTAGTAGTTACATTTGAAAATTTCGTTCTAGGACATTTGGTTTGAGCGCAATCATTAAACTTAATTAAAAAAGTCATTTAAGCCTTTTCACAGTGAGATCTATGCGATATGGCCGAGAAATGTAATTTTGATGTTAACTCCCAAACCGCTGCGCAGAAGTCAACCAAACTTCACCCAATAGTGTATTGTATCACAATCTAGTAGTTACATTTGAAAATTTTGTTCTAGGACATTTTGTTTGAACGCAATCATCAAACAATTAAAAAAGTAATTTAAGCCTTTTCACAGTGAGATCTATGCGATATGGCAGAGAAATGTAATTTTGATGTTAACTCCCAAACCGCTGCGCAGAAGTCAACCAAACTTCAACCATTAGTGTATTGTATCACAATCTAGTAGTTACATGTGGAAATTTGGTTCTAGGACATTTGATTTGAGCGCAATCCTCAAACTTAGGTCAAAAAAGCCATTTAAGCCTTTTCACAGTGAGATCTATGCGATATGGCCGAGAAATGTAATTTTGATGTTAACTCCCAAACCGCTGCGCAGAAGTCAACCAAACTTCACCCAATAGTGTATTGTATCACAATCTAGTAGTTACATTTGAAAATTTTGTTCTAGGACATTTTGTTTGAGCGCAATCATCAAACTTAATTAAAAAAGTCATTTAAGCCTTTTCACAGTGAGATCTATGCGATATGGCCGAGAAATGTAATTTTGATGTTAACTCCCAAACCGCTGCGCAGAAGTCAACCAAACTTCACCCAATTGTGTATTGTATCACATTCTAGTAGTTACATTTGAAAATTTCGTTCTAGGACATTTGGTTTGAGCGCAATCATTAAACTTAATTAAAAAAGTCATTTAAGCCTTTTCACAGTGAGATCTATGCGATATGGCCGAGAAATGTAATTTTGATGTTAACTCCCAAACCGCTGCGCAGAAGTCAACCAAACTTCACCCAATAGTGTATTGTATCACAATCTAGTAGTTACATTTGAAAATTTTGTTCTAGGACATTTTGTTTGAACGCAATCATCAAACAATTAAAAAAGTCATTTAAGCCTTTTCACAGTGAGATCTATGCGATATGGCAGAGAAATGTAATTTTGATGTTAACTCCCAAACCGCTGCGCAGAAGTCAACCAAACTTCACCCAATAGTGTATTGTATCACAATCTAGTAGTTACATTTGAAAATTTTGTTCTAGGAAATTTTGTTTGAGCGCAATCATCAAACTTAATTAAAAAAGTCATTTAAGCCTTTTCACAGTGAGATCTATGCGATATGGCCGAGAAATGTAATTTTGATGTTAACTCCCAAACCGCTGCGCAGAAGTCAACCAAACTTCACCCATTAGTGTATTGTATCACAATCTAGTAGTTACATGTGGAAATTTGGTTCTAGAACATTTGATTTGAGCGCAATCCTCAAACTTAGGTCAAAAAAGCCATTTAAGCCTTTTCACAGTGAGATCTATGCGATATGGCCGAGAAATGTAATTTTGATGTTAACTCCCAAACCGCTGCGCAGAAGTCAACCAAACTTCACCCAATAGTGTATTGTATCACATTCTAGTAGTTACATTTTAAAATTTCGTTCTAGGACATTTGGTTTGAGCGCAATTATTAAACTTAGGTCAAAAAAGCCATTTAAGCCTTTTCACAGTGAGATCTATGCGATATGGCCGAGAAATGTAATTTTGATGTTAACTCCCAAACCGCTGCGCAGAAGTCAACCAAACTTCACCCATTAGTGTATTGTATCACAATCTAGTAGTTACATGTGGAAATTTGGTTCTAGGACATTTGATTTGAGCGCAATCCTCAAACTTAGGTCAAAAAAGCCATTTAAGCCTTTTCACAGTGAGATCTATGCGATATGGCCGAGAAATGTAATTTTGATGTTAACTCCCAAACCGCTGCGCAGAAGTCAACCAAACTTCACCCAATAGTGTATTGTATCACAATCTAGTAGTTACATTTGAAAATTTTGTTCTGGGACATTTTGTTTGAACGCAATCATCAAACTTAATTAAAAAAGTCATTTAAGCCTTTTCACAGTGAGATCTATGCGATATGGCCGAGAAATGTAATTTTGATGTTAACTCCCAAACCGCTGCGCAGAAGTCAACCAAACTTCACCCAATAGTGTATTGTATCACAATCTAGTAGTTACATTTGAAAATTTTGTTCTAGGACATTTTGTTTGAGCGCAAACCTCAAACTTAGGTCAAAAAAGCCATTTAAGCCTTTTCACAGTGAGATCTATGCGATATGGCCGAGAAATGTAATTTTGATGTTAACTCCCAAACCGCTGCGCAGAAGTCAACCAAACTTCACCCAATAGTGTATTGTATCACATTCTAGTAGTTACATTTGAAAATTTCGTTCTAGGACATTTGGTTTGAGCGCAATCATTAAACTTAATTAAAAAAGTCATTTAAGCCTTTTCACAGTGAGATCTATGCGATATGGCCGAGAAATGTAATTTTGATGTTAACTCCCAAACCGCTGCGCAGAAGTCAACCAAACTTCACCCAATAGTGTATTGTATCACAATCTAGTAGTTACATTTGAAAATTTTGTTCTAGGACATTTTGTTTGAACGCAATCATCAAACAATTAAAAAAGTCATTTAAGCCTTTTCACAGTGAGATCTATGCGATATGGCAGAGAAATGTAATTTTGATGTTAACTCCCAAACCGCTGCGCAGAAGTCAACCAAACTTCACCCAATAGTGTATTGTATCACAATCTAGTAGTTACATTTGAAAATTTTGTTCTAGGAAATTTTGTTTGAGCGCAATCATCAAACTTAATTAAAAAAGTCATTTAAGCCTTTTCACAGTGAGATCTATGCGATATGGCCGAGAAATGTAATTTTGATGTTAACTCCCAAACCGCTGCGCAGAAGTCAACCAAACTTCACCCATTAGTGTATTGTATCACAATCTAGTAGTTACATGTGGAAATTTGGTTCTAGAACATTTGATTTGAGCGCAATCCTCAAACTTAGGTCAAAAAAGCCATTTAAGCCTTTTCACAGTGAGATCTATGCGATATGGCCGAGAAATGTAATTTTGATGTTAACTCCCAAACCGCTGCGCAGAAGTCAACCAAACTTCACCCAATAGTGTATTGTATCACATTCTAGTAGTTACATTTTAAAATTTCGTTCTAGGACATTTGGTTTGAGCGCAATTATTAAACTTAGGTCAAAAAAGCCATTTAAGCCTTTTCACAGTGAGATCTATGCGATATGGCCGAGAAATGTAATTTTGATGTTAACTCCCAAACCGCTGCGCAGAAGTCAACCAAACTTCACCCATTAGTGTATTGTATCACAATCTAGTAGTTACATGTGGAAATTTGGTTCTAGGACATTTGATTTGAGCGCAATCCTCAAACTTAGGTCAAAAAAGCCATTTAAGCCTTTTCACAGTGAGATCTATGCGATATGGCCGAGAAATGTAATTTTGATGTTAACTCCCAAACCGCTGCGCAGAAGTCAACCAAACTTCACCCAATAGTGTATTGTATCACAATCTAGTAGTTACATTTGAAAATTTTGTTCTGGGACATTTTGTTTGAACGCAATCATCAAACTTAATTAAAAAAGTCATTTAAGCCTTTTCACAGTGAGATCTATGCGATATGGCCGAGAAATGTAATTTTGATGTTAACTCCCAAACCGCTGCGCAGAAGTCAACCAAACTTCACCCAATAGTGTATTGTATCACAATCTAGTAGTTACATTTGAAAATTTTGTTCTAGGACATTTTGTTTGAGCGCAAACCTCAAACTTAGGTCAAAAAAGCCATTTAAGCCTTTTCACAGTGAGATCTATGCGATATGGCCGAGAAATGTAATTTTGATGTTAACTCCCAAACCGCTGCGCAGAAGTCAACCAAACTTCACCCAATAGTGTATTGTATCACATTCTAGTAGTTACATTTGAAAATTTCGTTCTAGGACATTTGGTTTGAGCGCAATCATTAAACTTAGGTCAAAAAAGCCATTTAAGCCTTTTCACAGTGAGATCTATGCGATATGGCCGAGAAATGTAATTTTGATGTTAACTCCCAAACCGCTGCGCAGAAGTCAACCAAACTTCACCCATTAGTGTATTGTATCACAATCTAGTAGTTACATGTGGAAATTTGGTTATAGGACATTTGATTTGAGCGCAATCCTCAAACTTAGGTCAAAAAAGCCATTTAAGCCTTTTCACAGTGAGATCTATGCGATATGGCCGAGAAATGTAATTTTGATGTTAACTCCCAAACCGCTGCGCAGAAGTCAACCAAACTTCACCCAATAGTGTATTTTATCACAATCTAGTAGTTACATTTGGAAATTTAGTTCTAGGACATTTGATTTGAGCGCAATCTTCAAACTTAATTAAAAAAAGTCATTTAAGCCTTTTCACAGTGAGATCTATGCGATATGGCCGAGAAATGTAATTTTGATGTTCACTCCCAAACCGCTGCGCAGAAGTCAACCAAACTTCAACCATTAGTGTATTGTATCACAATCTAGTAGTTACATGTGGAAATTTGGTTCTCGGACATTTGATTTGAGCGCAATCCTCAAACTTAGGTCAAAAAAGCCATTTAAGCCTTTTCACAGTGAGATCTATGCGATATGGCCGAGAAATGTAATTTTGATGTTAACTCCCAAACCGCTGCGCAGAAGTCAACCAAACTTCACCCAATAGTGTATTGTATCACAATCTAGTAGTTACATTTGAAAATTTTGTTCTAGGACATTTTGTTTGAGCGCAATCATCAAACTTAATTAAAAAAGTCATTTAAGCCTTTTCACAGTGAGATCTATGCGATATGGCCGAGAAATGTAATTTTGATGTTAACTCCCAAACCGCTGCGCAGAAGTCAACCAAACTTCACCCATTAGTGTATTGTATCACAATCTAGTAGTTACATGTGGAAATTTGGTTCTAGGACATTTGATTTGAGCGCAATCCTCAAACTTAGGTCAAAAAAGCCATTTAAGCCTTTTCACAGTGAAATGAATGCGATATGGCCGAGAAATGTAATTTTGATGTTAACTCCCAAACCACTGCGCAGAAGTCAACCAAACTTCACCCAATAGTGTATTGTATCACATTCTAGTAGTTACATTTGAAAATTTCGTTCTAGGACATTTGGTTTGAGCGCAATCATTAAACTTAGGTCAAAAAAGCCATTTAAGCCTTTTCACAGTGAGATCTATGCGATATGGCCGAGAAATGTAATTTTGATGTTAACTCCCAAACCGCTGCGCAGAAGTCAACCAAACTTCACCCAATTGTGTATTGTATCACATTCTAGTAGTTACATTTGAAAATTTCGTTCTAGGACATTTGGTTTGAGCGCAATCATTAAACTTAATTAAAAAAGTCATTTAAGCCTTTTCACAGTGAGATCTATGCGATATGGCCGAGAAATGTAATTTTGATGTTAACTCCCAAACCGCTGCGCAGAAGTCAACCAAACTTCACCCAATAGTGTATTGTATCACAATCTAGTAGTTACATTTGAAAATTTTGTTCTAGGACATTTTGTTTGAACGCAATCATCAAACAATTAAAAAAGTCATTTAAGCCTTTTCACAGTGAGATCTATGCGATATGGCAGAGAAATGTAATTTTGATGTTAACTCCCAAACCGCTGCGCAGAAGTCAACCAAACTTCACCCAATAGTGTATTGTATCACAATCTAGTAGTTACATTTGAAAATTTTGTTCTAGGACATTTTGTTTGAGCGCAATCATCAAACTTAATTAAAAAAGTCATTTAAGCCTTTTCACAGTGAGATCTATGCGATATGGCCGAGAAATGTAATTTTGATGTTAACTCCCAAACCGCTGCGCAGAAGTCAACCAAACTTCACCCATTAGTGTATTGTATCACAATCTAGTAGTTACATGTGGAAATTTGGTTCTAGGACATTTGATTTGAGCGCAATCCTCAAACTTAGGTCAAAAAAGCCATTTAAGCCTTTTCACAGTGAGATCTATGCGATATGGCCGAGAAATGTAATTTTGATGTTAACTCCCAAACCGCTGCGCAGAAGTCAACCAAACTTCACCCAATAGTGTATTGTATCACATTCTAGTAGTTACATTTTAAAATTTCGTTCTAGGACATTTGGTTTGAGCGCAATTATTAAACTTAGGTCAAAAAAGCCATTTAAGCCTTTTCACAGTGAGATCTATGCGATATGGCCGAGAAATGTAATTTTGATGTTAACTCCCAAACCGCTGCGCAGAAGTAAACCAAACTTCACCCATTAGTGTATTGTATCACAATCTAGTAGTTACATGTGGAAATTTGGTTCTAGGACATTTGATTTGAGCGCAATCCTCAAACTTAGGTCAAAAAAGCCATTTAAGCCTTTTCACAGTGAGATCTATGCGATATGGCCGAGAAATGTAATTTTGATGTTAACTCCCAAACCGCTGCGCAGAAGTCAACCAAACTTCACCCAATAGTGTATTGTATCACAATCTAGTAGTTACATTTGAAAATTTTGTTCTAGGACATTTTGTTTGAACGCAATCATCAAACTTAATTAAAAAAGTCATTTAAGCCTTTTCACAGTGAGATCTATGCGATATGGCCGAGAAATGTAATTTTGATGTTAACTCCCAAACCGCTGCGCAGAAGTCAACCAAACTTCACCCATTAGTGTATTGTATCACAATCTAGTAGTTACATGTGGAAATTTGGTTCTAGGACATTTGATTTGAGCGCAATCCTCAAACTTAGGTCAAAAAAGCCATTTAAGCCTTTTCACAGTGAGATCTATGCGATATGGCCGAGAAATGTAATTTTGATGTTAACTCCCAAACCGCTGCGCAGAAGTCAACCAAACTTCAACCATTAGTGTATTGTATCACAATCTAGTAGTTACATGTGGAAATTTGGTTCTAGGACATTTGATTTGAGCGCAATCCTCAAACTTAGGTCAAAAAAGCCATTTAAGCCTTTTCACAGTGAGATCTATGCGATATGGCCGAGAAATGTAATTTTGATGTTAACTCCCAAACCGCTGCGCAGAAGTCAACCAAACTTCACCCAATAGTGTATTGTATCACAATCTAGTAGTTACATTTGAAAATTTTGTTCTAGGACATTTTGTTTGAGCGCAATCATCAAACTTAATTAAAAAAGTCATTTAAGCCTTTTCACAGTGAGATCTATGCGATATGGCCGAGAAATGTAATTTTGATGTTCACTCCCAAACCGCTGCGCAGAAGTCAACCAAACTTCACCCATTAGTGTATTGTATCACAATCTAGTAGTTACATGTGGAAATGTGGTTCTAGGACATTTGATTTGAGCGCAATCCTCAAACTTAGGTCAAAAAAGCCATTTAAGCCTTTTCACAGTGAGATCTATGCGATATGGCCGAGAAATGTAATTTTGATGTTAACTCCCAAACCGCTGCGCAGAAGTCAACCAAACTTCACCCAATAGTGTATTGTATCACATTCTAGTAGTTACATTTGAAAATTTCGTTCTAGGACATTTGGTTTGAGCGCAATCATTAAACTTAGGTCAAAAAAGCCATTTAAGCCTTTTCACAGTGAGATCTATGCGATATGGCCGAGAAATGTAATTTTGATGTTAACTCCCAAACCGCTGCGCAGAAGTCAACCAAACTTCACCCAATAGTGTATTGTATCACATTCTAGTAGTTACATTTGAAAATTTTGTTCTAGGACATTTGGTTTGAGCGCAATCATTAAACTTAATTAAAAAAAGTCATTTAAGCCTTTTCACAGTGAGATCTATGCGATATGGCCGAGAAATGTAATTTTGATGTTAACTCCCAAACCGCTGCGCAGAAGTCAACCAAACTTCACCCAATAGTGTATTGTATCACAATCTAGTAGTTACATTTGAAAATTTTGTTCTAGGACATTTTGTTTGAACGCAATCATCAAACTTAATTAAAAAAGTCATTTAAGCCTTTTCACAGTGAGATCTATGCGATATGGCCGAGAAATGTAATTTTGATGTTAACTCCCAAACCGCTGCGCAGAAGTCAACCAAACTTCACCCATTAGTGTATTGTATCACAATCTAGTAGTTACATGTGGAAATTTGGTTCTAGGACATTTGATTTGAGCGCAATCCTCAAACTTAATTAAAAAAAGTCATTTAAGCCTTTTCACAGTGAGATCTATGCGATATGGCCGAGAAATGTAATTTTGATGTTAACTCCCAAACCGCTGCGCAGAAGTCAACCAAACTTCACCCAATAGTGTATTGTATCACAATCTAGTAGTTACATTTGAAAATTTTGTTCTAGGACATTTTGTTTGAACGCAATCATCAAACTTAATTAAAAAAGTCATTTAAGCCTTTTCACAGTGAGATCTATGCGATATGGCCGAGAAATGTAATTTTGATGTTAACTCCCAAACCGCTGCGCAGAAGTCAACCAAACTTCACCCATTAGTGTATTGTATCACAATCTAGTAGTTACATGTGGAAATTTGGTTCTAGGACATTTGATTTGAGCGCAATCCTCAAACTTAGGTCAAAAAAGCCATTTAAGCCTTTTCACAGTGAGATCTATGCGATATGGCCGAGAAATGTAATTTTGATGTTAACTCCCAAACCGCTGCGCAGAAGTCAATCAAACTTCACCCAATAGTGTATTGTATCACATTCTAGTAGTTACATTTTAAAATTTCGTTCTAGGACATTTGGTTTGAGCGCAATTATTAAACTTAGGTCAAAAAAGCCATTTAAGCCTTTTCACAGTGAGATCTATGCGATATGGCCGAGAAATGTAATTTTGATGTTAACTCCCAAACCGCTGCGCAGAAGTAAACCAAACTTCACCCATTAGTGTATTGTATCACATTCTAGTAGTTACATTTTAAAATTTCGTTCTAGGACATTTGGTTTGAGCGCAATTATTAAACTTAGGTCAAAAAAGCCATTTAAGCCTTTTCACAGTGAGATCTATGCGATACGGCCGAGAAATGTAATTTTGATGTTAACTCCCAAACCGCTGCGCAGAAGTCAACCAAACTTCACCCAATAGTGTATTGTATCACATTCTAGTAGTTACATTTGAAAATTTTGTTCTAGGACATTTGGTTTGAGCGCAATCATTAAACTTAATTAAAAAAAGTCATTTAAGCCTTTTCACAGTGAGATCTATGCGATATGGCCGAGAAATGTAATTTTGATGTTAACTCCCAAACCGCTGCGCAGAAGTCAACCAAACTTCACCCAATAGTGTATTGTATCACAATCTAGTAGTTACATTTGAAAATTTTGTTCTAGGACATTTTGTTTGAACGCAATCATCAAACTTAATTAAAAAAGTCATTTAAGCCTTTTCACAGTGAGATCTATGCGATATGGCCGAGAAATGTAATTTTGATGTTAACTCCCAAACCGCTGCGCAGAAGTCAACCAAACTTCACCCATTAGTGTATTGTATCACAATCTAGTAGTTACATGTGGAAATTTGGTTCTAGGACATTTGATTTGAGCGCAATCCTCAAACTTAGGTCAAAAAAGCCATTTAAGCCTTTTCACAGTGAGATCTATGCGATATGGCCGAGAAATGTAATTTTGATGTTAACTCCCAAACCGCTGCGCAGAAGTCAATCAAACTTCACCCAATAGTGTATTGTATCACATTCTAGTAGTTACATTTTAAAATTTCGTTCTAGGACATTTGGTTTGAGCGCAATTATTAAACTTAGGTCAAAAAAGCCATTTAAGCCTTTTCACAGTGAGATCTATGCGATATGGCCGAGAAATGTAATTTTGATGTTAACTCCCAAACCGCTGCGCAGAAGTAAACCAAACTTCACCCATTAGTGTATTGTATCACAATCTAGTAGTTACATGTGGAAATTTGGTTCTAGGACATTTGATTTGAGCGCAATCCTCAAACTTAGGTCAAAAAAGCCATTTAAGCCTTTTCACAGTGAGATCTATGCGATATGGCCGAGAAATATAATTTTGATGTTAACTCCCAAACCGCTGCGCAGAAGTCAACCAAACTTCACCCAATAGTGTATTGTATCACAATCTAGTAGTTACATTTGAAAATTTTGTTCTAGGACATTTTGTTTGAACGCAATCATCAAACTTAATTAAAAAAGTCATTTAAGCCTTTTCACAGTGAGATCTATGCGATATGGCCGAGAAATGTAATTTTGATGTTAACTCCCAAACCGCTGCGCAGAAGTCAACCAAACTTCACCCAATAGTGTATTGTATCACATTCTAGTAGTTACATTTGAAAATTTCGTTCTAGGAAATTTGGTTTGAGCGCAATCATTAAACTTAATTAAAAAAAGTCATTTAAGCCTTTTCACAGTGAGATCTATGCGATATGGCCGAGAAATGTAATTTTGATGTTAACTCCCAAACCGCTGCGCAGAAGTCAACCAAACTTCACCCAATAGTGTATTGTATCACAATCTAGTAGTTACATTTGAAAATTTTGTTCTAGGACATTTTGTTTGAACGCAATCATCAAACTTAATTAAAAAAGTCATTTAAGCCTTTTCACAGTGAGATCTATGCGATATGGCCGAGAAATGTAATTTTGATGTTAACTCCCAAACCGCTGCGCAGAAGTCAACCAAACTTCACCCAATAGTGTATTGTATCACAATCTAGTAGTTACATTTGAAAATTTTGTTCTAGGAAATTTTGTTTGAGCGCAATCATCAAACTTAATTAAAAAAGTCATTTAAGCCTTTTCACAGTGAGATCTATGCGATATGGCCGAGAAATGTAATTTTGATGTTAACTCCCAAACCGCTGCGCAGAAGTCAACCAAACTTCACCCATTAGTGTATTGTATCACAATCTAGTAGTTACATGTGGAAATTTGGTTATAGGACATTTGATTTGAGCGCAATCCTCAAACTTAGGTCAAAAAAGCCATTTAAGCCTTTTCACAGTGAGATCTATGCGATATGGCCGAGAAATGTAATTTTGATGTTAACTCCCAAACCGCTGCGCAGAAGTCAACCAAACTTCACCCAATAGTGTATTGTATCACAATCTAGTAGTTACATTTGAAAATTTTGTTCTAGGACATTTTGTTTGAGCGCAAACCTCAAACTTAGGTCAAAAAAGCCATTTAAGCCTTTTCACAGTGAGATCTATGCGATATGGCCGAGAAATGTAATTTTGATGTTAACTCCCAAACCGCTGCGCAGAAGTCAACCAAACTTCACCCAATAGTGTATTGTATCACATTCTAGTAGTTACATTTGAAAATTTCGTTCTAGGACATTTGGTTTGAGCGCAATCATTAAACTTAGGTCAAAAAAAGCCATTTCAGCCTTTTCACAGTGAGATCTATGCGATATGGCCGAGAAATGTAATTTTGATGTTAACTCCCAAACCGCTGCGCAGAAGTCAACCAAACTTCACCCAATAGTGTATTGTATCACATTCTAGTAGTTACATTTGAAAATTTTGTTCTAGGACATTTGGTTTGAGCGCAATCATCAAACAATTAAAAAAGTCATTTAAGCCTTTTCACAGTGAGATCTATGCGATATGGCCGAGAAATGTAATTTTGATGTTAACTCCCAAACTGCTGCGCAGAAGTCAACCAAACTTCACCCAATAGTGTATTGTATCACAATCTAGTAGTTACATTTGAAAATTTTGTTCTAGGAAATTTTGTTTGAGCGCAATCATCAAACTTAATTAAAAAAGTCATTTAAGCCTTTTCACAGTGAGATCTATGCGATATTGCCGAGAAATGTAATTTTGATGTTAACTCCCAAACCGCTGCGCAGAAGTCAACCAAACTTCACCCATTAGTGTATTGTATCACAATCTAGTAGTTACATGTGGAAATTTGGTTCTAGGACATTTGATTTGAGCGCAATCCTCAAACTTAGGTCAAAAAAGCCATTTAAGCCTTTTCACAGTGAGATCTATGCGATATGGCCGAGAAATGTAATTTTGATGTTAACTCCCAAACCGCTGCGCAGAAGTCAACCAAACTTCACCCAATAGTGTATTGTATCACATTCTAGTAGTTACATTTGAAAATTTCGTTCTAGGACATTTGGTTTGAGCGCAATCATTAAACTTAGGTCAAAAAAGCCATTTAAGCCTTTTCACAGTGAGATCTATGCGATATGGCCGAGAAATGTAATTTTGATGTTAACTCCCAAACCGCTGCGCAGAAGTCAACCAAACTTCACCCAATAGTGTATTGTATCACAATCTAGTAGTTACATTTGAAAATTTTGTTCTAGGACATTTTGTTTGAACGCAATCATCAAACTTAATTAAAAAAGTCATTTAAGCCTTTTCACAGTGAGATCTATGCGATATGGCCGAGAAATGTAATTTTGATGTTAACTCCCAAACCGCTGCGCAGAAGTCAACCAAACTTCACCCATTAGTGTATTGTATCACAATCTAGTAGTTACATGTGGAAATTTGGTTATAGGACATTTGATTTGAGCGCAATCCTCAAACTTAGGTCAAAAAAGCCATTTAAGCCTTTTCACAGTGAGATCTATGCGATATGGCCGAGAAATGTAATTTTGATGTTAACTCCCAAACCGCTGCGCAGAAGTCAACCAAACTTCACCCAATGGTGTATTTTATCACAATATAGTAGTTACATTTGGAAATTTAGTTCTAGGACATTTGATTTGAGCGCAATCTTCAAACTTAATTAAAAAAAGTCATTTAAGCCTTTTCACAGTGAGATCTATGCGATATGGCCGAGAAATGTAATTTTGATGTTCACTCCCAAACCGCTGCGCAGAAGTCAACCAAACTTCAACCATTAGTGTATTGTATCACAATCTAGTAGTTACATGTGGAAATTTGGTTCTAGGACATTTGATTTGAGCGCAATCCTCAAACTTAGGTCAAAAAAGCCATTTAAGCCTTTTCACAGTGAGATCTATGCGATATGGCCGAGAAATGTAATTTTGATGTTAACTCCCAAACCGCTGCGCAGAAGTCAACCAAACTTCACCCAATAGTGTATTGTATCACAATCTAGTAGTTACATTTGAAAATTTTGTTCTAGGACATTTTGTTTGAGCGCAATCATCAAACTTAATTAAAAAAGTCATTTAAGCCTTTTCACAGTGAGATCTATGCGATATGGCCGAGAAATGTAATTTTGATGTTCACTCCCAAACCGCTGCGCAGAAGTCAACCAAACTTCACCCATTAGTGTATTGTATCACAATCTAGTAGTTACATGTGGAAATGTGGTTCTAGGACATTTGATTTGAGCGCAATCCTCAAACTTAGGTCAAAAAAGCCATTTAAGCCTTTTCACAGTGAGATCTATGCGATATGGCCGAGAAATGTAATTTTGATGTTAACTCCCAAACCGCTGCGCAGAAGTCAACCAAACTTCACCCAATAGTGTATTGTATCACATTCTAGTAGTTACATTTGAAAATTTCGTTCTAGGACATTTGGTTTGAGCGCAATCATTAAACTTAGGTCAAAAAAGCCATTTAAGCCTTTTCACAGTGAGATCTATGCGATATGGCCGAGAAATGTAATTTTGATGTTAACTCCCAAACCGCTGCGCAGAAGTCAACCAAACTTCACCCAATAGTGTATTGTATCACATTCTAGTAGTTACATTTGAAAATTTTGTTCTAGGACATTTGGTTTGAGCGCAATCATTAAACTTAATTAAAAAAAGTCATTTAAGCCTTTTCACAGTGAGATCTATGCGATATGGCCGAGAAATGTAATTTTGATGTTAACTCCCAAACCGCTGCGCAGAAGTCAACCAAACTTCACCCAATAGTGTATTGTATCACAATCTAGTAGTTACATTTGAAAATTTTGTTCTAGGACATTTTGTTTGAACGCAATCATCAAACTTAATTAAAAAAGTCATTTAAGCCTTTTCACAGTGAGATCTATGCGATATGGCCGAGAAATGTAATTTTGATGTTAACTCCCAAACCGCTGCGCAGAAGTCAACCAAACTTCACCCATTAGTGTATTGTATCACAATCTAGTAGTTACATGTGGAAATTTGGTTCTAGGACATTTGATTTGAGCGCAATCCTCAAACTTAGGTCAAAAAAGCCATTTAAGCCTTTTCACAGTGAGATCTATGCGATATGGCCGAGAAATGTAATTTTGATGTTAACTCCCAAACCGCTGCGCAGAAGTCAATCAAACTTCACCCAATAGTGTATTGTATCACATTCTAGTAGTTACATTTTAAAATTTCGTTCTAGGACATTTGGTTTGAGCGCAATTATTAAACTTAGGTCAAAAAAGCCATTTAAGCCTTTTCACAGTGAGATCTATGCGATATGGCCGAGAAATGTAATTTTGATGTTAACTCCCAAACCGCTGCGCAGAAGTAAACCAAACTTCACCCATTAGTGTATTGTATCACATTCTAGTAGTTACATTTTAAAATTTCGTTCTAGGACATTTGGTTTGAGCGCAATTATTAAACTTAGGTCAAAAAAGCCATTTAAGCCTTTTCACAGTGAGATCTATGCGATACGGCCGAGAAATGTAATTTTGATGTTAACTCCCAAACCGCTGCGCAGAAGTCAACCAAACTTCACCCAATAGTGTATTGTATCACATTCTAGTAGTTACATTTGAAAATTTTGTTCTAGGACATTTGGTTTGAGCGCAATCATTAAACTTAATTAAAAAAAGTCATTTAAGCCTTTTCACAGTGAGATCTATGCGATATGGCCGAGAAATGTAATTTTGATGTTAACTCCCAAACCGCTGCGCAGAAGTCAACCAAACTTCACCCAATAGTGTATTGTATCACAATCTAGTAGTTACATTTGAAAATTTTGTTCTAGGACATTTTGTTTGAACGCAATCATCAAACTTAATTAAAAAAGTCATTTAAGCCTTTTCACAGTGAGATCTATGCGATATGGCCGAGAAATGTAATTTTGATGTTAACTCCCAAACCGCTGCGCAGAAGTCAACCAAACTTCACCCATTAGTGTATTGTATCACAATCTAGTAGTTACATGTGGAAATTTGGTTCTAGGACATTTGATTTGAGCGCAATCCTCAAACTTAGGTCAAAAAAGCCATTTAAGCCTTTTCACAGTGAGATCTATGCGATATGGCCGAGAAATGTAATTTTGATGTTAACTCCCAAACCGCTGCGCAGAAGTCAATCAAACTTCACCCAATAGTGTATTGTATCACATTCTAGTAGTTACATTTTAAAATTTCGTTCTAGGACATTTGGTTTGAGCGCAATTATTAAACTTAGGTCAAAAAAGCCATTTAAGCCTTTTCACAGTGAGATCTATGCGATATGGCCGAGAAATGTAATTTTGATGTTAACTCCCAAACCGCTGCGCAGAAGTAAACCAAACTTCACCCATTAGTGTATTGTATCACAATCTAGTAGTTACATGTGGAAATTTGGTTCTAGGACATTTGATTTGAGCGCAATCCTCAAACTTAGGTCAAAAAAGCCATTTAAGCCTTTTCACAGTGAGATCTATGCGATATGGCCGAGAAATATAATTTTGATGTTAACTCCCAAACCGCTGCGCAGAAGTCAACCAAACTTCACCCATTAGTGTATTGTATCACAATCTAGTAGTTACATGTGGAAATTTGGTTATAGGACATTTGATTTGAGCGCAATCCTCAAACTTAGGTCAAAAAAGCCATTTAAGCCTTTTCACAGTGAGATCTATGCGATATGGCCGAGAAATGTAATTTTGATGTTAACTCCCAAACCGCTGCGCAGAAGTCAACCAAACTTCACCCAATAGTGTATTGTATCACAATCTAGTAGTTACATTTGAAAATTTTGTTCTAGGACATTTTGTTTGAGCGCAAACCTCAAACTTAGGTCAAAAAAGCCATTTAAGCCTTTTCACAGTGAGATCTATGCGATATGGCCGAGAAATGTAATTTTGATGTTAACTCCCAAACCGCTGCGCAGAAGTCAACCAAACTTCACCCAATAGTGTATTGTATCACATTCTAGTAGTTACATTTGAAAATTTCGTTCTAGGACATTTGGTTTGAGCGCAATCATTAAACTTAGGTCAAAAAAAGCCATTTCAGCCTTTTCACAGTGAGATCTATGCGATATGGCCGAGAAATGTAATTTTGATGTTAACTCCCAAACCGCTGCGCAGAAGTCAACCAAACTTCACCCAATAGTGTATTGTATCACATTCTAGTAGTTACATTTGAAAATTTTGTTCTAGGACATTTGGTTTGAGCGCAATCATCAAACAATTAAAAAAGTCATTTAAGCCTTTTCACAGTGAGATCTATGCGATATGGCCGAGAAATGTAATTTTGATGTTAACTCCCAAACCGCTGCGCAGAAGTCAACCAAACTTCACCCAATAGTGTATTGTATCACAATCTAGTAGTTACATTTGAAAATTTTGTTCTAGGAAATTTTGTTTGAGCGCAATCATCAAACTTAATTAAAAAAGTCATTTAAGCCTTTTCACAGTGAGATCTATGCGATATGGCCGAGAAATGTAATTTTGATGTTAACTCCCAAACCGCTGCGCAGAAGTCAACCAAACTTCACTCAATAGTGTATTGTATCACATTCTAGTAGTTACATTTGAAAATTTCGTTCTAGGACATTTGGTTTGAGCGCAATCATTAAACTTAGGTCAAAAAAGCCATTTAAGCCTTTTCACAGTGAGATCTATGCGATATGGCCGAGAAATGTAATTTTGATGTTAACTCCCAAACCGCTGCGCAGAAGTCAACCAAACTTCACCCAATAGTGTATTGTATCACATTCTAGTAGTTACATTTGAAAATTTTGTTCTAGGACATTTGGTTTGAGCGCAATCATTAAACTTAATTAAAAAAAGTCATTTAAGCCTTTTCACAGTGAGATCTATGCGATATGGCCGAGAAATGTAATTTTGATGTTAACTCCCAAACCGCTGCGCAGAAGTCAACCAAACTTCACCCAATAGTGTATTGTATCACAATCTAGTAGTTACATTTGAAAATTTTGTTCTAGGACATTTTGTTTGAACGCAATCATCAAACTTAATTAAAAAAGTCATTTAAGCCTTTTCACAGTGAGATCTATGCGATATGGCCGAGAAATGTAATTTTGATGTTAACTCCCAAACCGCTGCGCAGAAGTCAACCAAACTTCACCCATTAGTGTATTGTATCACAATCTAGTAGTTACATGTGGAAATTTGGTTCTAGGACATTTGATTTGAGCGCAATCCTCAAACTTAGGTCAAAAAAGCCATTTAAGCCTTTTCACAGTGAGATCTATGCGATATGGCCGAGAAATGTAATTTTGATGTTAACTCCCAAACCGCTGCGCAGAAGTCAACCAAACTTCACCCAATGGTGTATTTTATCACAATATAGTAGTTACATTTGGAAATTTAGTTCTAGGACATTTGATTTGAGCGCAATCTTCAAACTTAATTAAAAAAAGTCATTTAAGCCTTTTCACAGTGAGATCTATGCGATATGGCCGAGAAATGTAATTTTGATGTTAACTCCCAAACCGCTGCGCAGAAGTCAACCAAACTTCACCCAATAGTGTATTGTATCACATTCTAGTAGTTACATTTGAAAATTTTGTTCTAGGACATTTGGTTTGAGCGCAATCATTAAACTTAATTAAAAAAAGTCATTTAAGCCTTTTCACAGTGAGATCTATGCGATATGGCCGAGAAATGTAATTTTGATGTTAACTCCCAAACCGCTGCGCAGAAGTCAACCAAACTTCACCCAATAGTGTATTGTATCACAATCTAGTAGTTACATTTGAAAATTTTTTTCTAGGACATTTTGTTTGAACGCAATCATCAAACTTAATTAAAAAAGTCATTTAAGCCTTTTCACAGTGAGATCTATGCGATATGGCCGAGAAATGTAATTTTGATGTTAACTCCCAAACCGCTGCGCAGAAGTCAACCAAACTTCACCCATTAGTGTATTGTATCACAATCTAGTAGTTACATGTGGAAATTTGGTTCTAGGACATTTGATTTGAGCGCAATCCTCAAACTTAGGTCAAAAAAGCCATTTAAGCCTTTTCACAGTGAGATCTATGCGATATGGCCGAGAAATGTAATTTTGATGTTAACTCCCAAACCGCTGCGCAGAAGTCAATCAAACTTCACCCAATAGTGTATTGTATCACATTCTAGTAGTTACATTTTAAAATTTCGTTCTAGGACATTTGGTTTGAGCGCAATTATTAAACTTAGGTCAAAAAAGCCATTTAAGCCTTTTCACAGTGAGATCTATGCGATATGGCCGAGAAATGTAATTTTGATGTTAACTCCCAAACCGCTGCGCAGAAGTAAACCAAACTTCACCCATTAGTGTATTGTATCACAATCTAGTAGTTACATGTGGAAATTTGGTTCTAGGACATTTGATTTGAGCGCAATCCTCAAACTTAGGTCAAAAAAGCCATTTAAGCCTTTTCACAGTGAGATCTATGCGATATGGCCGAGAAATATAATTTTGATGTTAACTCCCAAACCGCTGCGCAGAAGTCAACCAAACTTCACCCAATAGTGTATTGTATCACAATCTAGTAGTTACATTTGAAAATTTTGTTCTAGGACATTTTGTTTGAACGCAATCATCAAACTTAATTAAAAAAGTCATTTAAGCCTTTTCACAGTGAGATCTATGCGATATGGCCGAGAAATGTAATTTTGATGTTCACTCCCAAACCGCTGCGCAGAAGTCAACCAAACTTCACCCATTAGTGTATTGTATCACAATCTAGTAGTTACATGTGGAAATGTGGTTCTAGGACATTTGATTTGAGCGCAATCCTCAAACTTAGGTCAAAAAAGCCATTTAAGCCTTTTCACAGTGAGATCTATGCGATATGGCCGAGAAATGTAATTTTGATGTTAACTCCCAAACCGCTGCGCAGAAGTCAACCAAACTTCACCCAATAGTGTATTGTATCACATTCTAGTAGTTACATTTGAAAATTTCGTTCTAGGACATTTGGTTTGAGCGCAATCATTAAACTTAGGTCAAAAAAGCCATTTAAGCCTTTTCACAGTGAGATCTATGCGATATGGCCGAGAAATGTAATTTTGATGTTAACTCCCAAACCGCTGCGCAGAAGTCAACCAAACTTCACCCAATAGTGTATTGTATCACATTCTAGTAGTTACATTTGAAAATTTTGTTCTAGGACATTTGGTTTGAGCGCAATCATTAAACTTAATTAAAAAAAGTCATTTAAGCCTTTTCACAGTGAGATCTATGCGATATGGCCGAGAAATGTAATTTTGATGTTAACTCCCAAACCGCTGCGCAGAAGTCAACCAAACTTCACCCAATAGTGTATTGTATCACAATCTAGTAGTTACATTTGAAAATTTTGTTCTAGGACATTTTGTTTGAACGCAATCATCAAACTTAATTAAAAAAGTCATTTAAGCCTTTTCACAGTGAGATCTATGCGATATGGCCGAGAAATGTAATTTTGATGTTAACTCCCAAACCGCTGCGCAGAAGTCAACCAAACTTCACCCATTAGTGTATTGTATCACAATCTAGTAGTTACATGTGGAAATTTGGTTCTAGGACATTTGATTTGAGCGCAATCCTCAAACTTAGGTCAAAAAAGCCATTTAAGCCTTTTCACAGTGAGATCTATGCGATATGGCCGAGAAATGTAATTTTGATGTTAACTCCCAAACCGCTGCGCAGAAGTCAATCAAACTTCACCCAATTGTGTATTGTATCACATTCTAGTAGTTACATTTTAAAATTTCGTTCTAGGACATTTGGTTTGAGCGCAATTATTAAACTTAGGTCAAAAAAGCCATTTAAGCCTTTTCACAGTGAGATCTATGCGATATGGCCGAGAAATGTAATTTTGATGTTAACTCCCAAACCGCTGCGCAGAAGTAAACCAAACTTCACCCATTAGTGTATTGTATCACATTCTAGTAGTTACATTTTAAAATTTCGTTCTAGGACATTTGGTTTGAGCGCAATTATTAAACTTAGGTCAAAAAAGCCATTTAAGCCTTTTCACAGTGAGATCTATGCGATATGGCCGAGAAATGTAATTTTGATGTTAACTCCCAAACCGCTGCGCAGAAGTCAACCAAACTTCACCCAATAGTGTATTGTATCACATTCTAGTAGTTACATTTGAAAATTTTGTTCTAGGACATTTGGTTTGAGCGCAATCATTAAACTTAATTAAAAAAAGTCATTTAAGCCTTTTCACAGTGAGATCTATGCGATATGGCCGAGAAATGTAATTTTGATGTTAACTCCCAAACCGCTGCGCAGAAGTCAACCAAACTTCACCCAATAGTGTATTGTATCACAATCTAGTAGTTACATTTGAAAATTTTGTTCTAGGACATTTTGTTTGAACGCAATCATCAAACTTAATTAAAAAAGTCATTTAAGCCTTTTCACAGTGAGATCTATGCGATATGGCCGAGAAATGTAATTTTGATGTTAACTCCCAAACCGCTGCGCAGAAGTCAACCAAACTTCACCCATTAGTGTATTGTATCACAATCTAGTAGTTACATGTGGAAATTTGGTTCTAGGACATTTGATTTGAGCGCAATCCTCAAACTTAGGTCAAAAAAGCCATTTAAGCCTTTTCACAGTGAGATCTATGCGATATGGCCGAGAAATGTAATTTTGATGTTAACTCCCAAACCGCTGCGCAGAAGTCAATCAAACTTCACCCAATAGTGTATTGTATCACATTCTAGTAGTTACATTTTAAAATTTCGTTCTAGGACATTTGGTTTGAGCGCAATTATTAAACTTAGGTCAAAAAAGCCATTTAAGCCTTTTCACAGTGAGATCTATGCGATATGGCCGAGAAATGTAATTTTGATGTTAACTCCCAAACCGCTGCGCAGAAGTAAACCAAACTTCACCCATTAGTGTATTGTATCACAATCTAGTAGTTACATGTGGAAATTTGGTTCTAGGACATTTGATTTGAGCGCAATCCTCAAACTTAGGTCAAAAAAGCCATTTAAGCCTTTTCACAGTGAGATCTATGCGATATGGCCGAGAAATATAATTTTGATGTTAACTCCCAAACCGCTGCGCAGAAGTCAACCAAACTTCACCCAATAGTGTATTGTATCACAATCTAGTAGTTACATTTGAAAATTTTGTTCTAGGACATTTTGTTTGAGCGCAAACCTCAAACTTAGGTCAAAAAAGCCATTTAAGCCTTTTCACAGTGAGATCTATGCGATATGGCCGAGAAATGTAATTTTGATGTTAACTCCCAAACCGCTGCGCAGAAGTCAACCAAACTTCACCCAATAGTGTATTGTATCACATTCTAGTAGTTACATTTGAAAATTTCGTTCTAGGACATTTGGTTTGAGCGCAATCATTAAACTTAGGTCAAAAAAGCCATTTAAGCCTTTTCACAGTGAGATCTATGCGATATGGCCGAGAAATGTAATTTTGATGTTAACTCCCAAACCGCTGCGCAGAAGTCAACCAAACTTCACCCATTAGTGTATTGTATCACAATCTAGTAGTTACATGTGGAAATTTGGTTATAGGACATTTGATTTGAGCGCAATCCTCAAACTTAGGTCAAAAAAGCCATTTAAGCCTTTTCACAGTGAGATCTATGCGATATGGCCGAGAAATGTAATTTTGATGTTAACTCCCAAACCGCTGCGCAGAAGTCAACCAAACTTCACCCAATAGTGTATTTTATCACAATCTAGTAGTTACATTTGGAAATTTAGTTCTAGGACATTTGATTTGAGCGCAATCTTCAAACTTAATTAAAAAAAGTCATTTAAGCCTTTTCACAGTGAGATCTATGCGATATGGCCGAGAAATGTAATTTTGATGTTCACTCCCAAACCGCTGCGCAGATGTCAACCAAACTTCACCCATTAGTGTATTGTATCACAATCTAGTAGTTACATGTGGAAATTTGGTTCTAGGACATTTGATTTGAGCGCAATCCTCAAACTTAGGTCAAAAAAGCCATTTAAGCCTTTTCACAGTGAGATCTATGCGATATGGCCGAGAAATGTAATTTTGATGTTAACTCCCAAACCGCTGCGCAGAAGTAAACCAAACTTCACCCATTAGTGTATTGTATCACAATCTAGTAGTTACATGTGGAAATTTGGTTCTAGGACATTTGATTTGAGCGCAATCCTCAAACTTAGGTCAAAAAAGCCATTTAAGCCTTTTCACAGTGAAATGAATGCGATATGGCCGAGAAATGTAATTTTGATGTTAACTCCCAAACCACTGCGCAGAAGTCAACCAAACTTCACCCAATAGTGTATTGTATCACATTCTAGTAGTTACATTTGAAAATTTCGTTCTAGGACATTTGGTTTGAGCGCAATCATTAAACTTAGGTCAAAAAAGCCATTTAAGCCTTTTCACAGTGAGATCTATGCGATATGGCCGAGAAATGTAATTTTGATGTTAACTCCCAAACCGCTGCGCAGAAGTCAACCAAACTTCACCCAATAGTGTATTGTATCACAATCTAGTAGTTACATTTGAAAATTTTGTTCTAGGACATTTTGTTTGAGCGCAAACCTCAAACTTAGGTCAAAAAAGCCATTTAAGCCTTTTCACAGTGAGATCTATGCGATATGGCCGAGAAATGTAATTTTGATGTTAACTCCCAAACCGCTGCGCAGAAGTCAACCAAACTTCACCCAATAGTGTATTGTATCACATTCTAGTAGTTACATTTGAAAATTTCGTTCTAGGACATTTGGTTTGAGCGCAATCATTAAACTTAGGTCAAAAAAGCCATTTAAGCCTTTTCACAGTGAGATCTATGCGATATGGCCGAGAAATGTAATTTTGATGTTAACTCCCAAACCGCTGCGCAGAAGTCAACCAAACTTCACCCAATAGTGTATTGTATCACAATCTAGTAGTTACATTTGAAAATTTTGTTCTAGGACATTTTGTTTGAACGCAATCATCAAACTTAATTAAAAAAGTCATTTAAGCCTTTTCACAGTGAGATCTATGCGATATGGCCGAGAAATGTAATTTTGATGTTAACTCCCAAACCGCTGCGCAGAAGTCAACCAAACTTCACCCAATAGTGTATTGTATCACAATCTAGTAGTTACATTTGAAAATTTTGTTCTAGGACATTTTGTTTGAGCGCAAACCTCAAACTTAGGTCAAAAAAGCCATTTAAGCCTTTTCACAGTGAGATCTATGCGATATGGCCGAGAAATGTAATTTTGATGTTAACTCCCAAACCGCTGCGCAGAAGTCAACCAAACTTCACCCAATAGTGTATTGTATCACATTCTAGTAGTTACATTTGAAAATTTCGTTCTAGGACATTTGGTTTGAGCGCAATCATTAAACTTAGGTCAAAAAAGCCATTTAAGCCTTTTCACAGTGAGATCTATGCGATATGGCCGAGAAATGTAATTTTGATGTTAACTCCCAAACCGCTGCGCAGAAGTCAACCAAATTTCACCCAATAGTGTATTGTATCACATTCTAGTAGTTACATTTTAAAATTTCGTTCTAGGACATTTGGTTTGAGCGCAATTATTAAACTTAGGTCAAAAAAGCCATTTAAGCCTTTTCACAGTGAGATCTATGCGATATGGCCGAGAAATGTAATTTTGATGTTAACTCCCAAACCGCTGCGCAGAAGTAAACCAAACTTCACCCATTAGTGTATTGTATCACAATCTAGTAGTTACATGTGGAAATTTGGTTCTAGGACATTTGATTTGAGCGCAATCCTCAAACTTAGGTCAAAAAAGCCATTTAAGCCTTTTCACAGTGAAATGAATGCGATATGGCCGAGAAATGTAATTTTGATGTTAACTCCCAAACCACTGCGCAGAAGTCAACCAAACTTCACCCAATAGTGTATTGTATCACATTCTAGTAGTTACATTTGAAAATTTCGTTCTAGGACATTTGGTTTGAGCGCAATCATTAAACTTAGGTCAAAAAAGCCATTTAAGCCTTTTCACAGTGAGATCTATGCGATATGGCCGAGAAATGTAATTTTGATGTTAACTCCCAAACCGCTGCGCAGAAGTCAACCAAACTTCACCCAATAGTGTATTGTATCACAATCTAGTAGTTACATTTGAAAATTTTGTTCTAGGACATTTTGTTTGAGCGCAAACCTCAAACTTAGGTCAAAAAAGCCATTTAAGCCTTTTCACAGTGAGATCTATGCGATATGGCCGAGAAATGTAATTTTGATGTTAACTCCCAAACCGCTGCGCAGAAGTCAACCAAACTTCACCCAATAGTGTATTGTATCACATTCTAGTAGTTACATTTGAAAATTTCGTTCTAGGACATTTGGTTTGAGCGCAATCATTAAACTTAGGTCAAAAAAGCCATTTAAGCCTTTTCACAGTGAGATCTATGCGATATGGCCGAGAAATGTAATTTTGATGTTAACTCCCAAACCGCTGCGCAGAAGTCAACCAAACTTCACCCAATAGTGTATTGTATCACAATCTAGTAGTTACATTTGAAAATTTTGTTCTAGGACATTTTGTTTGAACGCAATCATCAAACTTAATTAAAAAAGTCATTTAAGCCTTTTCACAGTGAGATCTATGCGATATGGCCGAGAAATGTAATTTTGATGTTAACTCCCAAACCGCTGCGCAGAAGTCAACCAAACTTCACCCAATAGTGTATTGTATCACAATCTAGTAGTTACATTTGAAAATTTTGTTCTAGGACATTTTGTTTGAGCGCAAACCTCAAACTTAGGTCAAAAAAGCCATTTAAGCCTTTTCACAGTGAGATCTATGCGATATGGCCGAGAAATGTAATTTTGATGTTAACTCCCAAACCGCTGCGCAGAAGTCAACCAAACTTCACCCAATAGTGTATTGTATCACATTCTAGTAGTTACATTTGAAAATTTCGTTCTAGGACATTTGGTTTGAGCGCAATCATTAAACTTAGGTCAAAAAAGCCATTTAAGCCTTTTCACAGTGAGATCTATGCGATATGGCCGAGAAATGTAATTTTGATGTTAACTCCCAAACCGCTGCGCAGAAGTCAACCAAACTTCACCCATTAGTGTATTGTATCACAATCTAGTAGTTACATGTGGAAATTTGGTTATAGGACATTTGATTTGAGCGCAATCCTCAAACTTAGGTCAAAAAAGCCATTTAAGCCTTTTCACAGTGAGATCTATGCGATATGGCCGAGAAATGTAATTTTGATGTTAACTCCCAAACCGCTGCGCAGAAGTCAACCAAACTTCACCCAATAGTGTATTTTATCACAATCTAGTAGTTACATTTGGAAATTTAGTTCTAGGACATTTGATTTGAGCGCAATCTTCAAACTTAATTAAAAAAAGTCATTTAAGCCTTTTCACAGTGAGATCTATGCGATATGGCCGAGAAATGTAATTTTGATGTTCACTCCCAAACCGCTGCGCAGATGTCAACCAAACTTCACCCATTAGTGTATTGTATCACAATCTAGTAGTTACATGTGGAAATTTGGTTCTAGGACATTTGATTTGAGCGCAATCCTCAAACTTAGGTCAAAAAAGCCATTTAAGCCTTTTCACAGTGAGATCTATGCGATATGGCCGAGAAATGTAATTTTGATGTTAACTCCCAAACCGCTGCGCAGAAGTCAACCAAACTTCACCCAATAGTGTATTGTATCACATTCTAGTAGTTACATTTTAAAATTTCGTTCTAGGACATTTGGTTTGAGCGCAATTATTAAACTTAGGTCAAAAAAGCCATTTAAGCCTTTTCACAGTGAGATCTATGCGATATGGCCGAGAAATGTAATTTTGATGTTAACTCCCAAACCGCTGCGCAGAAGTAAACCAAACTTCACCCATTAGTGTATTGTATCACAATCTAGTAGTTACATGTGGAAATTTGGTTCTAGGACATTTGATTTGAGCGCAATCCTCAAACTTAGGTCAAAAAAGCCATTTAAGCCTTTTCACAGTGAAATGAATGCGATATGGCCGAGAAATGTAATTTTGATGTTAACTCCCAAACCACTGCGCAGAAGTCAACCAAACTTCACCCAATAGTGTATTGTATCACATTCTAGTAGTTACATTTGAAAATTTCGTTCTAGGACATTTGGTTTGAGCGCAATCATTAAACTTAGGTCAAAAAAGCCATTTAAGCCTTTTCACAGTGAGATATATGCGATATGGCCGAGAAATGTAATTTTGATGTTAACTCCCAAACCGCTGCGCAGAAGTCAACCAAACTTCACCCAATAGTGTATTGTATCACAATCTAGTAGTTACATTTGAAAATTTTGTTCTAGGACATTTTGTTTGAGCGCAAACCTCAAACTTAGGTCAAAAAAGCCATTTAAGCCTTTTCACAGTGAGATCTATGCGATATGGCCGAGAAATGTAATTTTGATGTTAACTCCCAAACCGCTGCGCAGAAGTCAACCAAACTTCACCCAATAGTGTATTGTATCACATTCTAGTAGTTACATTTGAAAATTTCGTTCTAGGACATTTGGTTTGAGCGCAATCATTAAACTTAGGTCAAAAAAGCCATTTAAGCCTTTTCACAGTGAGATCTATGCGATATGGCCGAGAAATGTAATTTTGATGTTAACTCCCAAACCGCTGCGCAGAAGTAAACCAAACTTCACCCATTAGTGTATTGTATCACAATCTAGTAGTTACATGTGGAAATTTGGTTCTAGGACATTTGATTTGAGCGCAATCCTCAAACTTAGGTCAAAAAAGCCATTTAAGCCTTTTCACAGTGAGATCTATGCGATATGGCCGAGAAATGTAATTTTGATGTTAACTCCCAAACCGCTGCGCAGAAGTCAACCAAACTTCACCCAATAGTGTATTGTATCACAATCTAGTAGTTACATTTGAAAATTTTGTTCTAGGACATTTTGTTTGAGCGCAATCATTAAACTTAATTAAAAAAGTCATTTAAGCCTTTTCACAGTGAGATCTATGCGATATGGCCGAGAAATGTAATTTTGATGTTAACTCCCAAACCGCTGCGCAGAAGTCAACCAAACTTCACCCATTAGTGTATTGTATCACAATCTAGTAGTACCATGTAGAAATTTGGTTCTAGGACATTTGATTTGAGCGCAATCCTCAAACTTAGGTCAAAAAAGCCATTTAAGCCTTTTCACAGTGAGAGCTATGCGATATGGCCGAGAAATGTAATTTTGATGTTAACTCCCAAACCGCTGCGCAGAAGTCAACCAAACTTCACCCAATAGTGTATTGTATCACAATCTAGTAGTTACATGTGGAAATTTGGTTATAGGACATTTGATTTGAGCGCAATCCTCAAACTTAGGTCAAAAAAGCCATTTAGGCCTTTTCACAGTGAGATCTATGCGATATGGCCGAGAAATGTAATTTTGATGTTAACTCCCAAACCGCTGCGCAGAAGTCAACCAAACTTCACCCAATAGTGTATTGTATCACATTCTAGTAGTTACATTTGAAAATTTCGTTCTAGGACATTTGGTTTGAGCGCAATCATTAAACTTAATTAAAAAAGTCATTTAAGCCTTTTCACAGTGAGATCTATGCGATATGGCCGAGAAATGTAATTTTGATGTTAACTCCCAAACCGCTGCACAGAAGTCAACCAAACTTCACCCAATAGTGTATTGTATCACAATCTAGTAGTTACATTTGAAAATTTTGTTCTAGGACATTTTGTTTGAACGCAATCATCAAACAATTAAAAAAGTCATTTAAGCCTTTTCACAGTGAGATCTATGCGATATGGCAGAGAAATGTAATTTTGATGTTAACTCCCAAACCGCTGCGCAGAAGTAAACCAAACTTCACCCATTAGTGTATTGTATCACAATCTAGTAGTTACATGTGGAAATTTGGTTCTAGGACATTTGATTTGAGCGCAATCCTCAAACTTAGGTCAAAAAAGCCATTTAAGCCTTTTCACAGTGAGATCTATGCGATATGGCCGAGAAATGTAATTTTGATGTTAACTCCCAAACCGCTGCGCAGAAGTCAACCAAACTTCACCCAATAGTGTATTGTATCACATTCTAGTAGTTACATTTGAAAATTTCGTTCTAGGACATTTGGTTTGAGCGCAATCATTAAACTTAGGTCAAAAAAGCCATTTAAGCCTTTTCACAGTGAGATCTATGCGATATGGCCGAGAAATGTAATTTTGATGTTAACTCCCAAACCGCTGCGCAGAAGTCAACCAAACTTCACCCAATAGTGTATTGTATCACATTCTAGTAGTTACATTTGAAAATTTCATTCTAGGACATTTGGTTTGAGCGCAATCATTAAACTTAATTAAAAAAGTCATTTAAGCCTTTTCACAGTGAGATCTATGCGATATGGCCGAGAAATGTAATTTTGATGTTAACTCCCAAACCGCTGCGCAGAAGTCAACCAAACTTCACCCAATAGTGTATTGTATCACAATCTAGTAGTTACATTTGAAAATTTTGTTCTAGGACATTTTGTTTGAACGCAATCATCAAACAATTAAAAAAGTCATTTAAGCCTTTTCACAGTGAGATCTATGCGATATGGCAGAGAAATGTAATTTTGATGTTAACTCCCAAACCGCTGCGCAGAAGTCAACCAAACTTCACCCAATAGTGTATTGTATCACAATCTAGTAGTTACATTTGAAAATTTTGTTCTAGGAAATTTTGTTTGAGCGCAATCATCAAACTTAATTAAAAAAGTCATTTAAGCCTTTTCACAGTGAGATCTATGCGATATGGCCGAGAAATGTAATTTTGATGTTAACTCCCAAACCGCTGCGCAGAAGTCAACCAAACTTCACCCATTAGTGTATTGTATCACAATCTAGTAGTTACATGTGGAAATTTGGTTCTAGGACATTTGATTTGAGCGCAATCCTCAAACTTAGGTCAAAAAAGCCATTTAAGCCTTTTCACAGTGAGATCTATGCGATATGGCCGAGAAATGTAATTTTGATGTTAACTCCCAAACCGCTGCGCAGAAGTCAACCAAACTTCACCCAATAGTGTATTGTATCACATTCTAGTAGTTACATTTGAAAATTTCGTTCTAGGACATTTGGTTTGAGCGCAATTATTAAACTTAGGTCAAAAAAGCCATTTAAGCCTTTTCACAGTGAGATCTATGCGATATGGCCGAGAAATGTAATTTTGATGTTAACTCCCAAACCGCTGCGCAGAAGTAAACCAAACTTCACCCATTAGTGTATTGTATCACAATCTAGTAGTTACATGTGGAAATTTGGTTCTAGGACATTTGATTTGAGCGCAATCCTCAAACTTAGGTCAAAAAAGCCATTTAAGCCTTTTCACAGTGAGATCTATGCGATATGGCCGAGAAATGTAATTTTGATGTTAACTCCCAAACCGCTGCGCAGAAGTCAACCAAACTTCACCCAATAGTGTATTGTATCACAATCTAGTAGTTACATTTGAAAATTTTGTTCTAGGACATTTTGTTTGAACGCAATCATCAAACTTAATTAAAAAAGTCATTTAAGCCTTTTCACAGTGAGATCTATGCGATATGGCCGAGAAATGTAATTTTGATGTTAACTCCCAAACCGCTGCGCAGAAGTAAACCAAACTTCACCCATTAGTGTATTGTATCACAATCTAGTAGTTACATGTGGAAATTTGGTTCTAGGACATTTGATTTGAGCGCAATCCTCAAACTTAGGTCAAAAAAGCCATTTAAGCCTTTTCACAGTGAGATCTATGCGATATGGCCGAGAAATGTAATTTTGATGTTAACTCCCAAACCGCTGCGCAGAAGTCAACCAAACTTCACCCAATAGTGTATTGTATCACAATCTAGTAGTTACATTTGAAAATTTTGTTCTAGGACATTTTGTTTGAGCGCAATCATCAAACTTAATTAAAAAAGTCATTTAAGCCTTTTCACAGTGAGATCTATGCGATATGGCCGAGAAATGTAATTTTGATGTTAACTCCCAAACCGCTGCGCAGAAGTCAACCAAACTTCAACCATTAGTGTATTGTATCACAATCTAGTAGTTACATGTGGAAATTTGGTTCTAGGACATTTGATTTGAGCGCAATCCTCAAACTTAGGTCAAAAAAGCCATTTAAGCCTTTTCACAGTGAGATCTATGCGATATGGCCGAGAAATGTAATTTTGATGTTAACTCCCAAACCGCTGCGCAGAAGTCAACCAAACTTCACCCAATAGTGTATTGTATCACAATCTAGTAGTTACATTTGAAAATTTTGTTCTAGGACATTTTGTTTGAGAGCAATCATCAAACTTAATTAAAAAAGTCATTTAAGCCTTTTCACAGTGAGATCTATGCGATATGGCCTAGAAATGTAATTTTGATGTTAACTCCCAAACCGCTGCGCAGAAGTCAACCAAACTTCACCCAATAGTGTATTGTATCACATTCTAGTAGTTACATTTGAAAATTTCGTTCTAGGACATTTGGTTTGAGCGCAATCATTAAACTTAGGTCAAAAAAAGCCATTTAAGCCTTTTCACAGTGAGATCTATGCGATATGGCCGAGAAATGTAATTTTGATGTTAACTCCCAAACCGCTGCGCAGAAGTCAACCAAACTTCACCCAATAGTGTATTGTATCAAAATCTGGTAGTTACATTTGGAAATTTAGTTCTAGGACATTTGATTTGAGCGCAATCCTCAAACTTAGGTCAAAAAAGCCATTTAAGCCTTTTCACAGTGAGATCTATGCGATATGGCCGAGAAATGTAATTTTGATGTTAACTCCCAAACCGCTGCGCAGAAGTAAACCAAACTTCACCCATTAGTGTATTGTATCACAATCTAGTAGTTACATGTGGAAATTTGGTTCTAGGACATTTGATTTGAGCGCAATCCTCAAACTTAGGTCAAAAAAGCCATTTAAGCCTTTTCACAGTGAGATCTATGCGATATGGCCGAGAAATGTAATTTTGATGTTAACTCCCAAACCGCTGCGCAGAAGTCAACCAAACTTCACCCAATAGTGTATTGTATCACAATCTAGTAGTTACATTTGAAAATTTTGTTCTAGGACATTTTGTTTGAGCGCAATCATCAAACTTAATTAAAAAAGTCATTTAAGCCTTTTCACAGTGAGATCTATGCGATATGGCCGAGAAATGTAATTTTGATGTTAACTCCCAAACCGCTGCGCAGAAGTCAACCAAACTTCAACCATTAGTGTATTGTATCACAATCTAGTAGTTACATGTGGAAATTTGGTTCTAGGACATTTGATTTGAGCGCAATCCTCAAACTTAGGTCAAAAAAGCCATTTAAGCCTTTTCACAGTGAGATCTATGCGATATGGCCGAGAAATGTAATTTTGATGTTAACTCCCAAACCGCTGCGCAGAAGTCAACCAAACTTCACCCAATAGTGTATTGTATCACAATCTAGTAGTTACATTTGAAAATTTTGTTCTAGGACATTTTGTTTGAGAGCAATCATCAAACTTAATTAAAAAAGTCATTTAAGCCTTTTCACAGTGAGATCTATGCGATATGGCCTAGAAATGTAATTTTGATGTTAACTCCCAAACCGCTGCGCAGAAGTCAACCAAACTTCACCCAATAGTGTATTGTATCACATTCTAGTAGTTACATATGAAAATTTCGTTCTAGGACATTTGGTTTGAGCGCAATCATTAAACTTAGGTCAAAAAAAGCCATTTAAGCCTTTTCACAGTGAGATCTATGCGATATGGCCGAGAAATGTAATTTTGATGTTAACTCCCAAACCGCTGCGCAGAAGTCAACCAAACTTCACCCAATAGTGTATTGTATCAAAATCTGGTAGTTACATTTGGAAATTTAGTTCTAGGACATTTGATTTGAGCGCAATCTTCAAACTTAATTAAAAAAAGTCATTTAAGCCTTTTCACAGTGAGATCTATGCGATATGGCCGAGAAATGTAATTTTGATGTTAACTCCCAAACCGCTGCGCAGAAGTCAACCAAACTTCACCCATTAGTGTATTGTATCACAATCTAGTAGTTACATGTGGAAATCTGGTTCTAGGACATTTGATTTGAGCGCAATCCTCAAACTTAGGTCAAAAAAGCCATTTAAGCCTTTTCACAGTGAGATCTATGCGATATGGCCGAGAAATGTAATTTTGATGTTAACTCCCAAACCGCTGCGCAGAAGTCAACCAAACTTCACCCAATAGTGTATTGTATCACATTCTAGTAGTTACATTTTAAAATTTCGTTCTAGGACATTTGGTTTGAGCGCAATTATTAAACTTAGGTCAAAAAAGCCATTTAAGCCTTTTCACAGTGAGATCTATGCGATATGGCCGAGAAATGTAATTTTGATGTTAATTCCCAAACCGCTGCGCAGAAGTAAACCAAACTTCACCCATTAGTGTATTGTATCACAATCTAGTAGTTACATGTGGAAATTTGGTTCTAGGACATTTGATTTGAGCGCAATCCTCAAACTTAGGTCAAAAAAGCCATTTAAGCCTTTTCACAGTGAGATCTATGCGATATGGCCGAGAAATGTAATTTTGATGTTAACTCCCAAACCGCTGCGCAGAAGTCAACCAAACTTCACCCAATAGTGTATTTTATCACAATCTAGTAGTTACATTTAGAAATTTAGTTCTAGGACATTTGATTTGAGCGCAATCTTCAAACTTAATTAAAAAAAGTCATTTAAGCCTTTTCACAGTGAGATCTATGCGATATGGCCGAGAAATGCAATTTTGATGTTCACTCCCAAACCGCTGCGCAGAAGTCAACCAAACTTCAACCATTAGTGTATTGTATCACAATCTAGTAGTTACATGTGGAAATTTGGTTCTAGGACATTTGATTTGAGCGCAATCCTCAAACTTAGGTCAAAAAAGCCATTTAAGCCTTTTCACAGTGAGATCTATGCGATATGGCCGAGAAATGTAATTTTGATGTTAACTCCCAAACCGCTGCGCAGAAGTCAACCAAACTTCACCCAATAGTGTATTGTATCACAATCTAGTAGTTACATTTGAAAATTTTGTTCTAGGACATTTTGTTTGAGCGCAATCATCAAACTTAATTAAAAAAGTCATTTAAGCCTTTTCACAGTGAGATCTATGCGATATGGCCGAGAAATGTAATTTTGATGTTAACTCCCAAACCGCTGCGCAGAAGTCAACCAAACTTCACCCATTAGTGTATTGTATCACAATGTAGTAGTTACATGTGGAAATTTGGTTCTAGGACATTTGATTTGAGCGCAATCCTCAAACTTAGGTCAAAAAAGCCATTTAAGCCTTTTCACAGTGAGATCTATGCGATATGGCCGAGAAATGTAATTTTGATGTTAACTCCCAAACCGCTGCGCAGAAGTCAACCAAACTTCACCCAATAGTGTATTGTATCACATTCTAGTAGTTACATTTGAAAATTTCGTTCTAGGACATTTGGTTTGAGCGCAATCATTAAACTTAGGTCAAAAAAGCCATTTAAGCCTTTTCACAGTGAGATCTATGCGATATGGCCGAGAAATGTAATTTTGATGTTAACTCCCAAACCGCTGCGCAGAAGTCAACCAAACTTCACCCAATAGTGTATTGTATCACATTCTAGTAGTTACATTTGAAAATTTCGTTCTAGGACATTTGGTTTGAGCGCAATCATTAAACTTAATTAAAAAAGTCATTTAAGCCTTTTCACAGTGAGATCTATGCGATATGGCCGAGAAATGTAATTTTGATGTTAACTCCCAAACCGCTGCGCAGAAGTCAACCAAACTTCACCCAATAGTGTATTGTATCACAATCTAGTAGTTACATTTGAAAATTTTGTTCTAGGACATTTTGTTTGAACGCAATCATCAAACAATTAAAAAAGTCATTTAAGCCTTTTCACAGTGAGATCTATGCGATATGGCAGAGAAATGTAATTTTGATGTTAACTCCCAAACCGCTGCGCAGAAGTCAACCAAACTTCACCCAATAGTGTATTGTATCACAATCTAGTAGTTACATTTGAAAATTTTGTTCTAGGAAATTTTGTTTGAGCGCAATCATCAAACTTAATTAAAAAAGTCATTTAAGCCTTTTCACAGTGAGATCTATGCGATATGGCCGAGAAATGTAATTTTGATGTTAACTCCCAAACCGCTGCGCAGAAGTCAACCAAACTTCACCCATTAGTGTATTGTATCACAATCTAGTAGTTACATGTGGAAATTTGGTTCTAGGACATTTGATTTGAGCGCAATCCTCAAACTTAGGTCAAAAAAGCCATTTAAGCCTTTTCACAGTGAGATCTATGCGATATGGCCGAGAAATGTAATTTTGATGTTAACTCCCAAACCGCTGCGCAGAAGTCAACCAAACTTCACCCAATAGTGTATTGTATCACATTCTAGTAGTTACATTTGAAAATTTCGTTCTAGGACATTTGGTTTGAGCGCAATTATTAAACTTAGGTCAAAAAAGCCATTTAAGCCTTTTCACAGTGAGATCTATGCGATATGGCCGAGAAATGTAATTTTGATGTTAACTCCCAAACCGCTGCGCAGAAGTAAACCAAACTTCACCCATTAGTGTATTGTATCACAATCTAGTAGTTACATGTGGAAATTTGGTTCTAGGACATTTGATTTGAGCGCAATCCTCAAACTTAGGTCAAAAAAGCCATTTAAGCCTTTTCACAGTGAGATCTATGCGATATGGCCGAGAAATGTAATTTTGATGTTAACTCCCAAACCGCTGCGCAGAAGTCAACCAAACTTCACCCAATAGTGTATTGTATCACAATCTAGTAGTTACATTTGAAAATTTTGTTCTAGGACATTTTGTTTGAACGCAATCATCAAACTTAATTAAAAAAGTCATTTAAGCCTTTTCACAGTGAGATCTATGCGATATGGCCGAGAAATGTAATTTTGATGTTAACTCCCAAACCGCTGCGCAGAAGTCAACCAAACTTCACCCATTAGTGTATTGTATCACAATCTAGTAGTTACATGTGGAAATTTGGTTCTAGGACATTTGATTTGAGCGCAATCCTCAAACTTAGGTCAAAAAAGCCATTTAAGCCTTTTCACAGTGAGATCTATGCGATATGGCCGAGAAATGTAATTTTGATGTTAACTCCCAAACCGCTGCGCAGAAGTCAACCAAACTTCACCCAATAGTGTATTGTATCACATTCTAGTAGTTACATTTTAAAATTTCGTTCTAGGACATTTGGTTTGAGCGCAATTATTAAACTTAGGTCAAAAAAGCCATTTAAGCCTTTTCACAGTGAGATCTATGCGATATGGCCGAGAAATGTAATTTTGATGTTAACTCCCAAACCGCTGCGCAGAAGTAAACCAAACTTCACCCATTAGTGTATTGTATCACAATCTAGTAGTTACATGTGGAAATTTGGTTCTAGGACATTTGATTTGAGCGCAATCCTCAAACTTAGGTCAAAAAAGCCATTTAAGCCTTTTCACAGTGAGATCTATGCGATATGGCCGAGAAATGTAATTTTGATGTTAACTCCCAAACCGCTGCGCAGAAGTCAACCAAACTTCACCCAATAGTGTATTGTATCACAATCTAGTAGTTACATTTGAAAATTTTGTTCTAGGACATTTTGTTTGAGCGCAATCATCAAACTTAATTAAAAAAGTCATTTAAGCCTTTTCACAGTGAGATCTATGCGATATGGCCGAGAAATGTAATTTTGATGTTAACTCCCAAACCGCTGCGCAGAAGTCAACCAAACTTCAACCATTAGTGTATTGTATCACAATCTAGTAGTTACATGTGGAAATTTGGTTCTAGGACATTTGATTTGAGCGCAATCCTCAAACTTAGGTCAAAAAAGCCATTTAAGCCTTTTCACAGTGAGATCTATGCGATATGGCCGAGAAATGTAATTTTGATGTTAACTCCCAAACCGCTGCGCAGAAGTCAACCAAACTTCACCCAATAGTGTATTGTATCACAATCTAGTAGTTACATTTGAAAATTTTGTTCTAGGACATTTTGTTTGAGAGCAATCATCAAACTTAATTAAAAAAGTCATTTAAGCCTTTTCACAGTGAGATCTATGCGATATGGCCTAGAAATGTAATTTTGATGTTAACTCCCAAACCGCTGCGCAGAAGTCAACCAAACTTCACCCAATAGTGTATTGTATCACATTCTAGTAGTTACATTTGAAAATTTCGTTCTAGGACATTTGGTTTGAGCGCAATCATTAAACTTAGGTCAAAAAAAGCCATTTAAGCCTTTTCACAGTGAGATCTATGCGATATGGCCGAGAAATGTAATTTTGATGTTAACTCCCAAACCGCTGCGCAGAAGTCAACCAAACTTCACCCAATAGTGTATTGTATCAAAATCTGGTAGTTACATTTGAAAATTTCGTTCTAGGACATTTGGTTTGAGCGCAATCTTCAAACTTAATTAAAAAAAGTCATTTAAGCCTTTTCACAGTGAGATCTATGCGATATGGCCGAGAAATGCAATTTTGATGTTCACTCCCAAACCGCTGCGCAGAAGTCAACCAAACTTCAACCATTAGTGTATTGTATCACAATCTAGTAGTTACATGTGGAAATTTGGTTCTAGGACATTTGATTTGAGCGCAATCCTCAAACTTAGGTCAAAAAAGCCATTTAAGCCTTTTCACAGTGAGATCTATGCGATATGGCCGAGAAATGTAATTTTGATGTTAACTCCCAAACCGCTGCGCAGAAGTCAACCAAACTTCACCCAATAGTGTATTGTATCACATTCTAGTAGTTACATTTTAAAATTTCGTTCTAGGACATTTGGTTTGAGCGCAATTATTAAACTTAGGTCAAAAAAGCCATTTAAGCCTTTTCACAGTGAGATCTATGCGATATGGCCGAGAAATGTAATTTTGATGTTAATTCCCAAACCGCTGCGCAGAAGTAAACCAAACTTCACCCATTAGTGTATTGTATCACAATCTAGTAGTTACATGTGGAAATTTGGTTCTAGGACATTTGATTTGAGCGCAATCCTCAAACTTAGGTCAAAAAAGCCATTTAAGCCTTTTCACAGTGAGATCTATGCGATATGGCCGAGAAATGTAATTTTGATGTTAACTCCCAAACCGCTGCGCAGAAGTCAACCAAACTTCACCCAATAGTGTATTTTATCACAATCTAGTAGTTACATTTAGAAATTTAGTTCTAGGACATTTGATTTGAGCGCAATCTTCAAACTTAATTAAAAAAAGTCATTTAAGCCTTTTCACAGTGAGATCTATGCGATATGGCCGAGAAATGCAATTTTGATGTTCACTCCCAAACCGCTGCGCAGAAGTCAACCAAACTTCAATCATTAGTGTATTGTATCACAATCTAGTAGTTACATGTGGAAATTTGGTTCTAGGACATTTGATTTGAGCGCAATCCTCAAACTTAGGTCAAAAAAGCCATTTAAGCCTTTTCACAGTGAGATCTATGCGATATGGCCGAGAAATGTAATTTTGATGTTAACTCCCAAACCGCTGCGCAGAAGTCAACCAAACTTCACCCAATAGTGTATTGTATCACAATCTAGTAGTTACATTTGAAAATTTTGTTCTAGGACATTTTGTTTGAGCGCAATCATCAAACTTAATTAAAAAAGTCATTTAAGCCTTTTCAAAGTGAGATCTATGCGATATGGCCGAGAAATGTAATTTTGATGTTAACTCCCAAACCGCTGCGCAGAAGTCAACCAAACTTCACCCATTAGTGTATTGTATCACAATGTAGTAGTTACATGTGGAAATTTGGTTCTAGGACATTTGATTTGAGCGCAATCCTCAAACTTAGGTCAAAAAAGCCATTTAAGCCTTTTCACAGTGAGATCTATGCGATATGGCCGAGAAATGTAATTTTGATGTTAACTCCCAAACCGCTGCGCAGAAGTCAACCAAACTTCACCCAATAGTGTATTGTATCACATTCTAGTAGTTACATTTGAAAATTTCGTTCTAGGACATTTGGTTTGAGCGCAATCATTAAACTTAGGTCAAAAAAGCCATTTAAGCCTTTTCACAGTGAGATCTATGCGATATGGCCGAGAAATGTAATTTTGATGTTAACTCCCAAACCGCTGCGCAGAAGTCAACCAAACTTCACCCAATAGTGTATTGTATCACATTCTAGTAGTTACATTTGAAAATTTCGTTCTAGGACATTTGGTTTGAGCGCAATCATTAAACTTAATTAAAAAAGTCATTTAAGCCTTTTCACAGTGAGATCTATGCGATATGGCCGAGAAATGTAATTTTGATGTTAACTCCCAAACCGCTGCGCAGAAGTCAACCAAACTTCACCCAATAGTGTATTGTATCACAATCTAGTAGTTACATTTGAAAATTTTGTTCTAGGACATTTTGTTTGAACGCAATCATCAAACAATTAAAAAAGTCATTTAAGCCTTTTCACAGTGAGATCTATGCGATATGGCAGAGAAATGTAATTTTGATGTTAACTCCCAAACCGCTGCGCAGAAGTCAACCAAACTTCACCCAATAGTGTATTGTATCACAATCTAGTAGTTACATTTGAAAATTTTGTTCTAGGAAATTTTGTTTGAGCGCAATCATCAAACTTAATTAAAAAAGTCATTTAAGCCTTTTCACAGTGAGATCTATGCGATATGGCCGAGAAATGTAATTTTGATGTTAACTCCCAAACCGCTGCGCAGAAGTCAACCAAACTTCACCCATTAGTGTATTGTATCACAATCTAGTAGTTACATGTGGAAATTTGGTTCTAGGACATTTGATTTGAGCGCAATCCTCAAACTTAGGTCAAAAAAGCCATTTAAGCCTTTTCACAGTGAGATCTATGCGATATGGCCGAGAAATGTAATTTTGATGTTAACTCCCAAACCGCTGCGCAGAAGTCAACCAAACTTCACCCAATAGTGTATTGTATCACATTCTAGTAGTTACATTTGAAAATTTCGTTCTAGGACATTTGGTTTGAGCGCAATTATTAAACTTAGGTCAAAAAAGCCATTTAAGCCTTTTCACAGTGAGATCTATGCGATATGGCCGAGAAATGTAATTTTGATGTTAACTCCCAAACCGCTGCGCAGAAGTAAACCAAACTTCACCCATTAGTGTATTGTATCACAATCTAGTAGTTACATGTGGAAATTTGGTTCTAGGACATTTGATTTGAGCGCAATCCTCAAACTTAGGTCAAAAAAGCCATTTAAGCCTTTTCACAGTGAGATCTATGCGATATGGCCGAGAAATGTAATTTTGATGTTAACTCCCAAACCGCTGCGCAGAAGTCAACCAAACTTCACCCAATAGTGTATTGTATCACAATCTAGTAGTTACATTTGAAAATTTTGTTCTAGGACATTTTGTTTGAACGCAATCATCAAACTTAATTAAAAAAGTCATTTAAGCCTTTTCACAGTGAGATCTATGCGATATGGCCGAGAAATGTAATTTTGATGTTAACTCCCAAACCGCTGCGCAGAAGTCAACCAAACTTCACCCATTAGTGTATTGTATCACAATCTAGTAGTTACATGTGGAAATTTGGTTCTAGGACATTTGATTTGAGCGCAATCCTCAAACTTAGGTCAAAAAAGCCATTTAAGCCTTTTCACAGTGAGATCTATGCGATATGGCCGAGAAATGTAATTTTGATGTTAACTCCCAAACCGCTGCGCAGAAGTCAACCAAACTTCACCCAATAGTGTATTGTATCACATTCTAGTAGTTACATTTTAAAATTTCGTTCTAGGACATTTGGTTTGAGCGCAATTATTAAACTTAGGTCAAAAAAGCCATTTAAGCCTTTTCACAGTGAGATCTATGCGATATGGCCGAGAAATGTAATTTTGATGTTAACTCCCAAACCGCTGCGCAGAAGTAAACCAAACTTCACCCATTAGTGTATTGTATCACAATCTAGTAGTTACATGTGGAAATTTGGTTCTAGGACATTTGATTTGAGCGCAATCCTCAAACTTAGGTCAAAAAAGCCATTTAAGCCTTTTCACAGTGAGATCTATGCGATATGGCCGAGAAATGTAATTTTGATGTTAACTCCCAAACCGCTGCGCAGAAGTCAACCAAACTTCACCCAATAGTGTATTGTATCACAATCTAGTAGTTACATTTGAAAATTTTGTTCTAGGACATTTTGTTTGAGCGCAATCATCAAACTTAATTAAAAAAGTCATTTAAGCCTTTTCACAGTGAGATCTATGCGATATGGCCTAGAAATGTAATTTTGATGTTAACTCCCAAACCGCTGCGCAGAAGTCAACCAAACTTCACCCAATAGTGTATTGTATCACATTCTAGTAGTTACATTTGAAAATTTCGTTCTAGGACATTTGGTTTGAGCGCAATCATTAAACTTAGGTCAAAAAAAGCCATTTAAGCCTTTTCACAGTGAGATCTATGCGATATGGCCGAGAAATGTAATTTTGATGTTAACTCCCAAACCGCTGCGCAGAAGTCAACCAAACTTCACCCAATAGTGTATTGTATCAAAATCTGGTAGTTACATTTGGAAATTTAGTTCTAGGACATTTGATTTGAGCGCAATCTTCAAACTTAATTAAAAAAAGTCATTTAAGCCTTTTCACAGTGAGATCTATGCGATATGGCCGAGAAATGTAATTTTGATGTTCACTCCCAAACCGCTGCGCAGAAGTCAACCAAACTTCAACCATTAGTGTATTGTATCACAATCTAGTAGTTACATGTGGAAATTTGGTTCTAGGACATTTGATTTGAGCGCAATCCTCAAACTTAGGTCAAAAAAGCCATTTAAGCCTTTTCACAGTGAGATCTATGCGATATGGCCGAGAAATGTAATTTTGATGTTAACTCCCAAACCGCTGCGCAGAAGTCAACCAAACTTCACCCAATAGTGTATTGTATCACAATCTAGTAGTTACATTTGAAAATTTTGTTCTAGGACATTTTGTTTGAGCGCAATCATCAAACTTAATTAAAAAAGTCATTTAAGCCTTTTCACAGTGAGATCTATGCGATATGGCCGAGAAATGTAATTTTGATGTTAACTCCCAAACCGCTGCGCAGAAGTCAACCAAACTTCACCCATTAGTGTATTGTATCACAATCTAGTAGTTACATGTGGAAATTTGGTTCTAGGACATTTGATTTGAGCGCAATCCTCAAACTTAGGTCAAAAAAGCCATTTAAGCCTTTTCACAGTGAGATCTATGCGATATGGCCGAGAAATGTAATTTTGATGTTAACTCCCAAACCGCTGCGCAGAAGTCAACCAAACTTCACCCAATAGTGTATTGTATCACATTCTAGTAGTTACATTTGAAAATTTCGTTCTAGGACATTTGGTTTGAGCGCAATCATTAAACTTAGGTCAAAAAAGCCATTTAAGCCTTTTCACAGTGAGATCTATGCGATATGGCCGAGAAATGTAATTTTGATGTTAACTCCCAAACCGCTGCGCAGAAGTCAACCAAACTTCACCCATTAGTGTATTGTATCACAATCTAGTAGTTACATGTGGAAATTTGGTTATAGGACATTTGATTTGAGCGCAATCCTCAAACTTAGGTCAAAAAAGCCATTTAAGCCTTTTCACAGTGAGATCTATGCGATATGGCCGAGAAATGTAATTTTGATGTTAACTCCCAAACCGCTGCGCAGAAGTCAACCAAACTTCACCCAATAGTGTATTGTATCACATTCTAGTAGTTACATTTGAAAATTTCGTTCTAGGACATTTGGTTTGAGCGCAATCATTAAACTTAGGTCAAAAAAGCCATTTAAGCCTTTTCACAGTGAGATCTATGCGATATGGCCGAGAAATGTAATTTTGATGTTAACTCCCAAACCGCTGCGCAGAAGTCAACCAAACTTCACCCAATAGTGTATTGTATCACATTCTAGTAGTTACATTTGAAAATTTCGTTCTAGGACATTTGGTTTGAGCGCAATCATTAAACTTAGGTCAAAAAAGCCATTTAAGCCTTTTCACAGTGAGATCTATGCGATATGGCCGAGAAATGTAATTTTGATGTTCACTCCCAAACCGCTGCGCAGAAGTCAACCAAACTTCAACCATTAGTGTATTGTATCACATTCTAGTAGTTACATTTGAAAATTTCGTTCTAGGACATTTGGTTTGAGCGCAATCATTAAACTTAATTAAAAAAAGCCATTTAAGCCTTTTCACAGTGAGATCTATGCGATATGGCCGAGAAATGTAATTTTGATGTTAACTCCCAAACCGCTGCGCAGAAGTCAACCAAACTTCACCCAATAGTGTATTGTATTACAATCTAGTAGTTACATTTGAAAATTTTGTTCTAGGACATTTTGTTTGAACGCAATCATCAAACTTAATTAAAAAAGTCATTTAAGCCTTTTCACAGTGAGATCTATGCGATATGGCCGAGAAATGTAATTTTGATGTTAACTCCCAAACCGCTGCGCAGAAGTCAACCAAACTTCACCCATTAGTGTATTGTATCACAATCTAGTAGTTACATGTGGAAATTTGGTTCTAGGACATTTGATTTGAGCGCAATCCTCAAACTTAGGTCAAAAAAGCCATTTAAGCCTTTTCACAGTGAGATCTATGCGATATGGCCGAGAAATGTAATTTTGATGTTAACTCCCAAACCGCTGCGCAGAAGTCAACCAAACTTCACCCAATAGTGTATTGTATCACAATCTAGTAGTTACATTTGAAAATTTTGTTCTAGGACATTTTGTTTGAGCGCAATCATCAAACTTAATTAAAAAAGTCATTTAAGCCTTTTCACAGTGAGATCTATGCGATATGGCCGAGAAATGTAATTTTGATGTTAACTCCCAAACCGCTGCGCAGAAGTCAACCAAACTTCACCCATTAGTGTATTGTATCACAATCTAGTAGTTACATGTGGAAATTTGGTTCTAGGACATTTGATTTGAGCGCAATCCTCAAACTTAGGTCAAAAAAGCCATTTAAGCCTTTTCACAGTGAGATCTATGCGATATGGCCGAGAAATGTAATTTTGATATTAACTCCCAAACCGCTGCGCAGAAGTCAACCAAACTTCACCCAATAGTGTATTGTATCACAATCTAGTAGTTACATTTGAAAATTTTGTTCTAGGACATTTTGTTTGAGCGCAATCATCAAACTTAATTAAAAAAGTCATTTAAGCCTTTTCACAGTGAGATCTATGCGATATGGCCGAGAAATGTAATTTTGATGTTAACTCCCAAACCGCTGCGCAGAAGTCAACCAAACTTCACCCATTAGTGTATTGTATCACAATCTAGTAGTTACATGTGGAAATTTGGTTCTAGGACATTTGATTTGAGCGCAATCCTCAAACTTAGGTCAAAAAAGCCATTTAAGCCTTTTCACAGTGAGATCTATGCGATATGGCCGAGAAATGTAATTTTGATGTTAACTCCCAAACCGCTGCGCAGAAGTCAACCAAACTTCACCCAATAGTGTATTGTATCACAATCTAGTAGTTACATTTGAAAATTTTGTTCTAGGACATTTTGTTTGAGAGCAATCATCAAACTTAATTAAAAAAGTCATTTAAGCCTTTTCACAATGAGATCTATGCGATATGGCCTAGAAATGTAATTTTGATGTTAACTCCCAAACCGCTGCGCAGAAGTCAACCAAACTTCACCCAATAGTGTATTGTATCACATTCTAGTAGTTACATTTGAAAATTTCGTTCTAGGACATTTGGTTTGAGCGCAATCATTAAACTTAGGTCAAAAAAAGCCATTTAAGCCTTTTCACAGTGAGATCTATGCGATATGGCCGAGAAATGTAATTTTGATGTTAACTCCCAAACCGCTGCGCAGAAGTCAACCAAACTTCACCCAATAGTGTATTGTATCAAAATCTGGTAGTTACATTTGGAAATTTTGTTCTAGGACATTTGATTTGAGCGCAATCTTCAAACTTAATTAAAAAAAGTCATTTAAGCCTTTTCACAGTGAGATCTATGCGATATGGCCGAGAAATGTAATTTTGATGTTCACTCCCAAACCGCTGCGCAGAAGTCAACCAAACTTCAACCATTAGTGTATTGTATCACAATCTAGTAGTTACATGTGGAAATTTGGTTCTAGGACATTTGATTTGAGCGCAATCCTCAAACTTAGGTCAAAAAAGCCATTTAAGCCTTTTCACAGTGAGATCTATGCGATATGGCCGAGAAATGTAATTTTGATGTTAACTCCCAAACCGCTGCGCAGAAGTCAACCAAACTTCACCCAATAGTGTATTGTATCACAATCTAGTAGTTACATTTGAAAATTTTGTTCTAGGACATTTTGTTTGAGCGCAATCATCAAACTTAATTAAAAAAGTCATTTAAGCCTTTTCACAGTGAGATCTATGCGATATGGCCGAGAAATGTAATTTTGATGTTAACTCCCAAACCGCTGCGCAGAAGTCAACCAAACTTCACCCATTAGTGTATTGTATCACAATCTAGTAGTTACATGTGGAAATTTGGTTCTAGGACATTTGATTTGAGCGCAATCCTCAAACTTAGGTCAAAAAAGCCATTTAAGCCTTTTCACAGTGAGATCTATGCGATATGGCCGAGAAATGTAATTTTGATGTTAACTCCCAAACCGCTGCGCAGAAGTCAACCAAACTTCACCCAATAGTGTATTGTATCACATTCTAGTAGTTACATTTGAAAATTTCGTTCTAGGACATTTGGTTTGAGCGCAATCATTAAACTTAGGTCAAAAAAGCCATTTAAGCCTTTTCACAGTGAGATCTATGCGATATGGCCGAGAAATGTAATTTTGATGTTAACTCCCAAACCGCTGCGCAGAAGTCAACCAAACTTCACCCAATAGTGTATTGTATCACAATCTAGTAGTTACATTTGAAAATTTTGTTCTAGGACATTTTGTTTGAGCGCAATCATCAAACTTAATTAAAAAAGCCATTTAAGCCTTTTCACAGTGAGATCTATGCGATATGGCCGAGAAATGTAATTTAGATGTTAACTCCCAAACCGCTGCGCAGAAGTAAACCAAACTTCACCCATTAGTGTATTGTATCACAATCTAGTAGTTACATGTGGAAATTTGGTTCTAGGACATTTGATTTGAGCGCAATCCTCAAACTTAGGTCAAAAAAGCCATTTAAGCCTTTTCACAGTGAGATCTATGCGATATGGCCGAGAAATGTAATTTTGATGTTAACTCCCAAACCGCTGCGCAGAAGTCAACCAAACTTCACCCAATAGTGTATTGTATCACAATCTAGTAGTTACATTTGAAAATTTTGTTCTAGGACATTTTGTTTGAGCGCAATCATCAAACTTAATTAAAAAAGTCATTTAAGCCTTTTCACAGTGAGATCTATGCGATATGGCCGAGAAATGTAATTTTGATGTTAACTCCCAAACCGCTGCGCAGAAGTCAACCAAACTTCACCCATTAGTGTATTGTATCACAATCTAGTAGTTACATGTGGAAATTTGGTTCTAGGACATTTGATTTGAGCGCAATCCTCAAACTTAGGTCAAAAAAGCCATTTAAGCCTTTTCACAGTGAGATCTATGCGATATGGCCGAGAAATGTAATTTTGATGTTAACTCCCAAACCGCTGCGCAGAAGTCAACCAAACTTCACCCAATAGTGTATTGTATCACATTCTAGTAGTTACATTTGAAAATTTCGTTCTAGGACATTTGGTTTGAGCGCAATCATTAAACTTAGGTCAAAAAAGCCATTTAAGCCTTTTCACAGTGAGATCTATGCGATATGGCCGAGAAATGTAATTTTGATGTTAACTCCCAAACCGCTGCGCAGAAGTCAACCAAACTTCACCCATTAGTGTATTGTATCACAATCTAGTAGTTACATGTGGAAATTTGGTTATAGGACATTTGATTTGAGCGCAATCCTCAAACTTAGGTCAAAAAAGCCATTTAAGCCTTTTCACAGTGAGATCTATGCGATATGGCCGAGAAATGTAATTTTGATGTTAACTCCCAAACCGCTGCGCAGAAGTCAACCAAACTTCACCCAATAGTGTATTGTATCACATTCTAGTAGTTACATTTGAAAATTTCGTTCTAGGACATTTGGTTTGAGCGCAATCATTAAACTTAGGTCAAAAAAGCCATTTAAGCCTTTTCACAGTGAGATCTATGCGATATGGCCGAGAAATGTAATTTTGATGTTAACTCCCAAACCGCTGCCCAGAAGTCAACCAAACTTCACCCAATAGTGTATTGTATCACATTCTAGTAGTTACATTTGAAAATTTCGTTCTAGGACATTTGGTTTGAGCGCAATCATTAAACTTAGGTCAAAAAAGCCATTTAAGCCTTTTCACAGTGAGATCTATGCGATATGGCCGAGAAATGTAATTTAGATGTTAACTCCCAAACCGCTGCGCAGAAGTCAACCAAACTTCACCCATTAGTGTATTGTATCACAATCTAGTAGTTACATGTGGAAATTTGGTTATAGGACATTTGATTTGAGCGCAATCCTCAAACTTAGGTCAAAAAAGCCATTTAAGCCTTTTCACAGTGAGATCTATGCGATATGGCCAAGAAATGTAATTTTGATGTTAACTCCCAAACCGCTGCGCAGAAGTCAACCAAACTTCACCCAATAGTGTATTGTATCACATTCTAGTAGTTACATTTGAAAATTTCGTTCTAGGACATTTGGTTTGAGCGCAATCATTAAACTTAATTAAAAAAAGCCATTTAAGCCTTTTCACAGTGAGATCTATGCGATATGGCCGAGAAATGTAATTTTGATGTTAACTCCCAAACCGCTGCGCAGAAGTCAACCAAACTTCACCCAATAGTGTATTGTATTACAATCTAGTAGTTACATTTGAAAATTTTGTTCTAGGACATTTTGTTTGAACGCAATCATCAAACTTAATTAAAAAAGTCATTTAAGCCTTTTCACAGTGAGATCTATGCGATATGGCCGAGAAATGTAATTTTGATGTTAACTCCCAAACCGCTGCGCAGAAGTCAACCAAACTTCACCCATTAGTGTATTGTATCACAATCTAGTAGTTACATGTGGAAATTTGGTTATAGGACATTTGATTTGAGCGCAATCCTCAAACTTAGGTCAAAAAAGCCATTTAAGCCTTTTCACAGTGAGATCTATGCGATATGGCCGAGAAATGTAATTTTGATGTTAACTCCCAAACCGCTGCGCAGAAGTCAACCAAACTTCACCCATTAGTGTATTGTATCACAATCTAGTAGTTACATGTGGAAATTTGGTTCTAGGACATTTGATTTGAGCGCAATCCTCAAACTTAGGTCAAAAAAGCCATTTAAGCCTTTTCACAGTGAGATCTATGCGATATGGCCGAGAAATGTAATTTTGATGTTAACTCCCAAACCGCTGCGCAGAAGTCAACCAAACTTCACCCAATAGTGTATTGTATCACAATCTAGTAGTTACATTTGAAAATTTTGTTCTAGGACATTTTGTTTGAGCGCAATCATCAAACTTAATTAAAAAAGTCATTTAAGCCTTTTCACAGTGAGATCTATGCGATATGGCCGAGAAATGTAATTTTGATGTTAACTCCCAAACCGCTGCGCAGAAGTCAACCAAACTTCACCCATTAGTGTATTGTATCACAATCTAGTAGTTACATGTGGAAATTTGGTTCTAGGACATTTGATTTGAGCGCAATCCTCAAACTTAGGTCAAAAAAGCCATTTAAGCCTTTTCACAGTGAGATCTATGCGATATGGCCGAGAAATGTAATTTTGATGTTAACTCCCAAACCGCTGCGCAGAAGTCAACCAAACTTCACCCAATAGTGTATTGTATCACATTCTAGTAGTTACATTTGAAAATTTCGTTCTAGGACATTTGGTTTGAGCGCAATCATTAAACTTAGGTCAAAAAAGCCATTTAAGCCTTTTCACAGTGAGATCTATGCGATATGGCCGAGAAATGTAATTTTGATGTTAACTCCCAAGCCGCTGCGCAGAAGTCAACCAAACTTCACCCATTAGTGTATTGTATCACAATCTAGTAGTTACATGTGGAAATTTGGTTATATGACATTTGATTTGAGCGCAATCCTCAAACTTAGGTCAAAAAAGCCATTTAAGCCTTTTCACAGTGAGATCTATGCGATATGGCCGAGAAATGTAATTTTGATGTTAACTCCCAAACCGCTGCGCAGAAGTCAACCAAACTTCACCCAATAGTGTATTGTATCACATTCTAGTAGTTACATTTGAAAATTTCGTTCTAGGACATTTGGTTTGAGCGCAATCATTAAACTTAGGTCAAAAAAGCCATTTAAGCCTTTTCACAGTGAGATCTATGCGATATGGCCGAGAAATGTAATTTTGATGTTAACTCCCAAACCGCTGCGCAGAAGTCAACCAAACTTCACCCAATAGTGTATTGTATCACATTCTAGTAGTTACATTTGAAAATTTCGTTCTAGGACATTTGGTTTGAGCGCAATCATTAAACTTAGGTCAAAAAAGCCATTTAAGCCTTTTCACAGTGAGATCTATGCGATATGGCCGAGAAATGTAATTTTGATGTTAACTCCATAACCGCTGCGCAGAAGTCAACCAAACTTCACCCATTAGTGTATTGTATCACAATCTAGTAGTTACATGTGGAAATTTGGTTATAGGACATTTGATTTGAGCGCAATCCTCAAACTTAGGTCAAAAAAGCCATTTAAGCCTTTTCACAGTGAGATCTATGCGATATGGCCGAGAAATGTAATTTTGATGTTAACTCCCAAACCGCTGCGCAGAAGTCAACCAAACTTCACCCAATAGTGTATTGTATCACATTCTAGTAGTTACATTTGAAAATTTCGTTCTAGGACATTTGGTTTGAGCGCAATCATTAAACTTAATTAAAAAAAGTCATTTAAGCCTTTTCACAGTGAGATCTATGCGATATGGCCGAGAAATGTAATTTTGATGTTAACTCCCAAACCGCTGCGCAGAAGTCAACCAAACTTCACCCAATAGTGTATTGTATCACAATCTAGTAGTTACATTTGAAAATTTTGTTCTAGGACATTTTGTTTGAACGCAATCATCAAACTTAATTAAAAAAGTCATTTAAGCCTTTTCACAGTGAGATCTATGCGATATGGCCGAGAAATGTAATTTTGATGTTAACTCCCAAACCGCTGCGCAGAAGTCAACCAAACTTCACCCAATAGTGTATTGTATCACAATCTAGTAGTTACATTTGAAAATTTTGTTCTAGGACATTTTGTTTGAGCGCAATCATCAAACTTAATTAAAAAAGTCATTTAAGCCTTTTCACAGTGAGATCTATGCGATATGGCCGAGAAATGTAATTTTGATGTTAACTCCCAAACCGCTGCGCAGAAGTCAACCAAACTTCACCCATTAGTGTATTGAATCACAATCTAGTAGTTACATGTGGAAATTTGGTTATAGGACATTTGATTTGAGCGCAATCCTCAAACTTAGGTCAAAAAAGCCATTTAAGCCTTTTCACAGTGAGATCTATGCGATATGGCCGAGAAATGTAATTTTGATGTTAACTCCCAAACCACTGCGCAGAAGTCAACCAAACTTCACCCATTACTGTATTGTATCACAATCTAGTAGTTACATGTGGAAATTTGGTTATAGGACATTTGATTTGAGCGCAATCCTCAAACTTAGGTCAAAAAAGCCATTTAAGCCTTTTCACAGTGAGATCTATGCGATATGGCCGAGAAATGTAATTTTGATGTTAACTCCCAAACCGCTGCGCAGAAGTCAACCAAACTTCACCCAATAGTGTATTGTATCACATTCTAGTAGTTACATTTGAAAATTTCGTTCTAGGACATTTGGTTTGAGCGCAATCATTAAACTTAATTAAAAAAAGTCATTTAAGCCTTTTCACAGTGAGATCTATGCGATATGGCCGAGAAATGTAATTTTGATGTTAACTCCCAAACCGCTGCGCAGAAGTCAACCAAACTTCACCCAATAGTGTATTGTATCACATTCTAGTAGTTACATTTGAAAATTTCGTTCTAGGACATTTGGTTTGAGCGCAATCATTAAACTTAGGTCAAAAAAGCCATTTAAGCCTTTTCACAGTGAGATCTATGCGATATGGCCGAGAAATGTAATTTTGATGTTAACTCCCAAACCGCTGCGCAGAAGTCAACCAAACTTCACCCAATAGTGTATTGTATCACAATCTAGTAGTTACATTTAAAAATTTTGTTCTAGGACATTTTGTTTGAACGCAATCATCAAACTTAATTAAAAAAGTCATTTAAGCCTTTTCACAGTGAGATCTATGCGATATGGCCGAGAAATGTAATTTTGATGTTAACTCCCAAACCGCTGCGCAGAAGTCAACCAAACTTCACCCATTAGTGTATTGTATCACAATCTAGTAGTTACATGTGGAAATTTGGTTCTAGGACATTTGATTTGAGCGCAATCCTCAAACTTAGGTCAAAAAAGCCATTTAAGCCTTTTCACAGTGAGATCTATGCGATATGGCCGAGAAATGTAATTTTGATGTTAACTCCCAAACCGCTGCGCAGAAGTCAACCAAACTTCACCCAATAGTGTATTGTATCACATTCTAGTAGTTACATTTGAAAATTTCGTTCTAGGACATTTGGTTTGAGCGCAATCATTAAACTTAGGTCAAAAAAGCCATTTAAGCCTTTTCACAGTGAGATCTATGCGATATGGCCGAGAAATGTAATTTTGATGTTAACTCCCAAACCGCTGCGCAGAAGTCAACCAAACTTCACCCAATAGTGTATTGTATCACATTCTAGTAGTTACATTTGAAAATTTCGTTCTAGGACATTTGGTTTGAGCGCAATCATTAAACTTAGGTCAAAAAAGCCATTTAAGCCTTTTCACAGTGAGATCTATGCGATATGGCCGAGAAATGTAATTTTGATGTTAACTCCATAACCGCTGCGCAGAAGTCAACCAAACTTCACCCATTAGTGTATTGTATCACAATCTAGTAGTTACATGTGGAAATTTGGTTATAGGACATTTGATTTGAGCGCAATCCTCAAACTTAGGTCAAAAAAGCCATTTAAGCCTTTTCACAGTGAGATCTATGCGATATGGCCGAGAAATGTAATTTTGATGTTAACTCCCAAACCGCTGCGCAGAAGTCAACCAAACTTCACCCAATAGTGTATTGTATCACATTCTAGTAGTTACATTTGAAAATTTCGTTCTAGGACATTTGGTTTGAGCGCAATCATTAAACTTAATTAAAAAAAGTCATTTAAGCCTTTTCACAGTGAGATCTATGCGATATGGCCGAGAAATGTAATTTTGATGTTAACTCCCAAACCGCTGCGCAGAAGTCAACCAAACTTCACCCAATAGTGTATTGTATCACAATCTAGTAGTTACATTTGAAAATTTTGTTCTAGGACATTTTGTTTGAACGCAATCATCAAACTTAATTAAAAAAGTCATTTAAGCCTTTTCACAGTGAGATCTATGCGATATGGCCGAGAAATGTAATTTTGATGTTAACTCCCAAACCGCTGCGCAGAAGTCAACCAAACTTCACCCAATAGTGTATTGTATCACAATCTAGTAGTTACATTTGAAAATTTTGTTCTAGGAAATTTTGTTTGAGCGCAATCATCAAACTTAATTAAAAAAGTCATTTAAGCCTTTTCACAGTGAGATCTATGCGATATGGCCGAGAAATGTAATTTTGATGTTAACTCCCAAACCGCTGCGCAGAAGTCAACCAAACTTCACCCATTAGTGTATTGAATCACAATCTAGTAGTTACATGTGGAAATTTGGTTATAGGACATTTGATTTGAGCGCAATCCTCAAACTTAGGTCAAAAAAGCCATTTAAGCCTTTTCACAGTGAGATCTATGCGATATGGCCGAGAAATGTAATTTTGATGTTAACTCCCAAACCACTGCGCAGAAGTCAACCAAACTTCACCCATTACTGTATTGTATCACAATCTAGTAGTTACATGTGGAAATTTGGTTATAGGACATTTGATTTGAGCGCAATCCTCAAACTTAGGTCAAAAAAGCCATTTAAGCCTTTTCACAGTGAGATCTATGCGATATGGCCGAGAAATGTAATTTTGATGTTAACTCCCAAACCGCTGCGCAGAAGTCAACCAAACTTCACCCAATAGTGTATTGTATCACATTCTAGTAGTTACATTTGAAAATTTCGTTCTAGGACATTTGGTTTGAGCGCAATCATTAAACTTAATTAAAAAAAGTCATTTAAGCCTTTTCACAGTGAGATCTATGCGATATGGCCGAGAAATGTAATTTTGATGTTAACTCCCAAACCGCTGCGCAGAAGTCAACCAAACTTCACCCAATAGTGTATTGTATCACATTCTAGTAGTTACATTTGAAAATTTCGTTCTAGGACATTTGGTTTGAGCGCAATCATTAAACTTAGGTCAAAAAAGCCATTTAAGCCTTTTCACAGTGAGATCTATGCGATATGGCCGAGAAATGTAATTTTGATGTTAACTCCCAAACCGCTGCGCAGAAGTCAACCAAACTTCACCCAATAGTGTATTGTATCACAATCTAGTAGTTACATTTAAAAATTTTGTTCTAGGACATTTTGTTTGAACGCAATCATCAAACTTAATTAAAAAAGTCATTTAAGCCTTTTCACAGTGAGATCTATGCGATATGGCCGAGAAATGTAATTTTGATGTTAACTCCCAAACCGCTGCGCAGAAGTCAACCAAACTTCACCCAATAGTGTATTGTATCACAATCTAGTAGTTACATTTAAAAATTTTGTTCTAGGACATTTTGTTTGAACGCAATCATCAAACTTAATTAAAAAAGTCATTTAAGCCTTTTCACAGTGAGATCTATGCGATATGGCCGAGAAATGTAATTTTGATGTTAACTCCCAAACCGCTGCGCAGAAGTCAACCAAACTTCACCCAATAGTGTATTGTATCACAATCTAGTAGTTACATTTGAAAATTTTGTTCTAGGAAATTTTGTTTGAGCGCAATTATCAAACTTAATTAAAAAAGTCATTTAAGCCTTTTCACAGTGAGATCTATGCGATATGGCCGAGAAATGTAATTTTGATGTTAACTCCCAAACCGCTGCGCAGAAGTCAACCAAACTTCACTCATTAGTGTATTGTATCACAATGTAGTAGTTACATGTGGAAATTTGGTTCTAGGACATTTGATTTGAGCGCAATCCTCAAACTTAGGTCAAAAAAGCCATTTAAGCCTTTTCACAGTGAGATCTATGCGATATGGCCGAGAAATGTAATTTTGATGTTAACTCCCAAACCGCTGCGCAGAAGTCAACCAAACTTCACCCAATAGTGTATTGTATCACATTCTAGTACTTACATGTGGAAATTTCGTTCTAGGACATTTGGTTTGAGCGCAATCCTCAAACTTAGGTCAAAAAAGCCATTTAAGCCTTTTCACAGTGAGATCTATGCGATATGGCCGAGAAATGTAATTTTGATGTTAACTCCCAAACCGCTGCGCAGAAGTCAACCAAACTTCACCCAATAGTGTATTGTATCACATTCTAGTAGTTACATTTTAAAATTTCGTTCTAGGACATTTGGTTTGAGCGCAATTATTAAACTTAGGTCAAAAAAGCCATTTAAGCCTTTTCACAGTGAGATCTATGCGATATGGCCGAGAAATGTAATTTTGATGTTAACTCCCAAACCGCTGCGCAGAAGTCAACCAAACTTCACTCATTAGTGTATTGTATCACAATCTAGTAGTTACATGTGGAAATTTGGTTCTAGGACATTTGATTTGAGCGCAATCCTCAAACTTAGGTCAAAAAAGCCATTTAAGCCTTTTCACAGTGAGATCTATGCGATATGGCCGAGAAATGTAATTTTGATGTTAACTCCCAAACCGCTGCGCAGAAGTCAACCAAACTTCACCCAATAGTGTATTGTATCACATTCTAGTACTTACATGTGGAAATTTCGTTCTAGGACATTTGGTTTGAGCGCAATCCTCAAACTTAGGTCAAAAAAGCCATTTAAGCCTTTTCACAGTGAGATCTATGCGATATGGCCGAGAAATGTAATTTTGATGTTAACTCCCAAACCGCTGCGCAGAAGTCAACCAAACTTCACCCAATAGTGTATTGTATCACATTCTAGTAGTTACATTTTAAAATTTCGTTCTAGGACATTTGGTTTGAGCGCAATTATTAAACTTAGGTCAAAAAAGCCATTTAAGCCTTTTCACAGTGAGATCTATGCGATATGGCCGAGAAATGTAATTTTGATGTTAACTCCCAAACCGCTGCGCAGAAGTAAACCAAACTTCACCCATTAGTGTATTGTATCACAATCTAGTAGTTACATTTGGAAATTTGGTTCTAGGACATTTGATTTGAGCGCAATCCTCAAACTTAGGTCAAAAAAGCCATTTAAGCCTTTTCACAGTGAGATCTATGCGATATGGCCGAGAAATGTAATTTTGATGTTAACTCCCAAACCGCTGCGCAGAAGTCAACCAAACTTCACCCAATAGTGTATTGTATCACAATCTAGTAGTTACATTTGAAAATTTTGTTCTAGGACATTTTGTTTGAACGCAATCATCAAACTTAATTAAAAAAGTCATTTAAGCCTTTTCACAGTGAGATCTATGCGATATGGCCGAGAAATGTAATTTTGATGTTAACTCCCAAACCGCTGCGCAGAAGTCAACCAAACTTCACCCAATAGTGTATTGTATCACAATCTAGTAGTTACATTTGAAAATTTTGTTCTAGGACATTTTGTTTGAGCGCAAACCTCAAACTTAGGTCAAAAAAGCCATTTAAGCCTTTTCACAGTGAGATCTATGCGATATGGCCGAGAAATGTAATTTTGATGTTAACTCCCAAACCGCTGCGCAGAAGTCAACCAAACTTCACCCAATAGTGTATTGTATCACATTCTAGTAGTTACATTTGAAAATTTCGTTCTAGGACATTTGGTTTGAGCGCAATCATTAAACTTAATTAAAAAAAGTCATTTAAGCCTTTTCACAGTGAGATCTATGCGATATGGCCGAGAAATGTAATTTTGATGTTAACTCCCAAACCGCTGCGCAGAAGTCAACCAAACTTCACCCAATAGTGTATTGTATCACATTCTAGTAGTTACATTTGAAAATTTCGTTCTAGGACATTTGGTTTGAGCGCAATCATTAAACTTAGGTCAAAAAAGCCATTTAAGCCTTTTCACAGTGAGATCTATGCGATATGGCCGAGAAATGTAATTTTGATGTTAACTCCCAAACCGCTGCGCAGAAGTCAACCAAACTTCACCCAATAGTGTATTGTATCACAATCTAGTAGTTACATTTAAAAATTTTGTTCTAGGACATTTTGTTTGAACGCAATCATCAAACTTAATTAAAAAAGTCATTTAAGCCTTTTCACAGTGAGATCTATGCGATATGGCCGAGAAATGTAATTTTGATGTTAACTCCCAAACCGCTGCGCAGAAGTCAACCAAACTTCACCCAATAGTGTATTGTATCACAATCTAGTAGTTACATTTAAAAATTTTGTTCTAGGACATTTTGTTTGAACGCAATCATCAAACTTAATTAAAAAAGTCATTTAAGCCTTTTCACAGTGAGATCTATGCGATATGGCCGAGAAATGTAATTTTGATGTTAACTCCCAAACCGCTGCGCAGAAGTCAACCAAACTTCACCCAATAGTGTATTGTATCACAATCTAGTAGTTACATTTGAAAATTTTGTTCTAGGAAATTTTGTTTGAGCGCAATTATCAAACTTAATTAAAAAAGTCATTTAAGCCTTTTCACAGTGAGATCTATGCGATATGGCCGAGAAATGTAATTTTGATGTTAACTCCCAAACCGCTGCGCAGAAGTCAACCAAACTTCACTCATTAGTGTATTGTATCACAATGTAGTAGTTACATGTGGAAATTTGGTTCTAGGACATTTGATTTGAGCGCAATCCTCAAACTTAGGTCAAAAAAGCCATTTAAGCCTTTTCACAGTGAGATCTATGCGATATGGCCGAGAAATGTAATTTTGATGTTAACTCCCAAACCGCTGCGCAGAAGTCAACCAAACTTCACCCAATAGTGTATTGTATCACATTCTAGTACTTACATGTGGAAATTTCGTTCTAGGACATTTGGTTTGAGCGCAATCCTCAAACTTAGGTCAAAAAAGCCATTTAAGCCTTTTCACAGTGAGATCTATGCGATATGGCCGAGAAATGTAATTTTGATGTTAACTCCCAAACCGCTGCGCAGAAGTCAACCAAACTTCACCCAATAGTGTATTGTATCACATTCTAGTAGTTACATTTTAAAATTTCGTTCTAGGACATTTGGTTTGAGCGCAATTATTAAACTTAGGTCAAAAAAGCCATTTAAGCCTTTTCACAGTGAGATCTATGCGATATGGCCGAGAAATGTAATTTTGATGTTAACTCCCAAACCGCTGCGCAGAAGTCAACCAAACTTCACTCATTAGTGTATTGTATCACAATCTAGTAGTTACATGTGGAAATTTGGTTCTAGGACATTTGATTTGAGCGCAATCCTCAAACTTAGGTCAAAAAAGCCATTTAAGCCTTTTCACAGTGAGATCTATGCGATATGGCCGAGAAATGTAATTTTGATGTTAACTCCCAAACCGCTGCGCAGAAGTCAACCAAACTTCACCCAATAGTGTATTGTATCACATTCTAGTACTTACATGTGGAAATTTCGTTCTAGGACATTTGGTTTGAGCGCAATCCTCAAACTTAGGTCAAAAAAGCCATTTAAGCCTTTTCACAGTGAGATCTATGCGATATGGCCGAGAAATGTAATTTTGATGTTAACTCCCAAACCGCTGCGCAGAAGTCAACCAAACTTCACCCAATAGTGTATTGTATCACATTCTAGTAGTTACATTTTAAAATTTCGTTCTAGGACATTTGGTTTGAGCGCAATTATTAAACTTAGGTCAAAAAAGCCATTTAAGCCTTTTCACAGTGAGATCTATGCGATATGGCCGAGAAATGTAATTTTGATGTTAACTCCCAAACCGCTGCGCAGAAGTAAACCAAACTTCACCCATTAGTGTATTGTATCACAATCTAGTAGTTACATTTGGAAATTTGGTTCTAGGACATTTGATTTGAGCGCAATCCTCAAACTTAGGTCAAAAAAGCCATTTAAGCCTTTTCACAGTGAGATCTATGCGATATGGCCGAGAAATGTAATTTTGATGTTAACTCCCAAACCGCTGCGCAGAAGTCAACCAAACTTCACCCAATAGTGTATTGTATCACAATCTAGTAGTTACATTTGAAAATTTTGTTCTAGGACATTTTGTTTGAACGCAATCATCAAACTTAATTAAAAAAGTCATTTAAGCCTTTTCACAGTGAGATCTATGCGATATGGCCGAGAAATGTAATTTTGATGTTAACTCCCAAACCGCTGCGCAGAAGTCAACCAAACTTCACCCAATAGTGTATTGTATCACAATCTAGTAGTTACATTTGAAAATTTTGTTCTAGGACATTTTGTTTGAGCGCAAACCTCAAACTTAGGTCAAAAAAGCCATTTAAGCCTTTTCACAGTGAGATCTATGCGATATGGCCGAGAAATGTAATTTTGATGTTAACTCCCAAACCGCTGCGCAGAAGTCAACCAAACTTCACCCAATAGTGTATTGTATCACATTCTAGTAGTTACATTTGAAAATTTCGTTCTAGGACATTTGGTTTGAGCGCAATCATTAAACTTAGGTCAAAAAAGCCATTTAAGCCTTTTCACAGTGAGATCTATGCGATATGGCCGAGAAATGTAATTTTGATGTTAACTCCCAAACCGCTGCGCAGAAGTCAACCAAACTTCACCCAATAGTGTATTGTATCACATTCTAGTAGTTACATTTGAAAATTTTGTTCTAGGACATTTGGTTTGAGCGCAATTATTAAACTTAGGTCAAAAAAGCCATTTAAGCCTTTTCACAGTGAGATCTATGCGATATGGCCGAGAAATGTAATTTTGATGTTAACTCCCAAACCGCTGCGCAGAAGTCAACCAAACTTCACACAATAGTGTATTGTATCACAATCTAGTAGTTACATTTGAAAATTTTGTTCTAGGACATTTTGTTTGAGCGCAAACCTCAAACTTAGGTCAAAAAAGCCATTTAAGCCTTTTCACAGTGAGATCTATGCGATATGGCCGAGAAATGTAATTTTGATGTTAACTCCCAAACCGCTGCGCAGAAGTCAACCAAACTTCACCCAATAGTGTATTGTATCACATTCTAGTAGTTACATTTGAAAATTTCGTTCTAGGACATTTGGTTTGAGCGCAATCATTAAACTTAGGTCAAAAAAAGCCATTTAAGCCTTTTCACAGTGAGATCTATGCGATATGGCCGAGAAATGTAATTTTGATGTTAACTCCCAAACCGCTGCGCAGAAGTCAACCAAACTTCACCCAATAGTGTATTGTATCACATTCTAGTAGTTACATTTGAAAATTTCGTTCTAGGACATTTGGTTTGAGCGCAATCATTAAACTTAGGTCAAAAAAGCCATTTAAGCCTTTTCACAGTGAGATCTATGCGATATGGCCGAGAAATGTAATTTTGATGTTAACTCCCAAACCGCTGCGCAGAAGTCAACCAAACTTCACCCATTAGTGTATTGTATCACAATCTAGTAGTTACATGTGGAAATTTGGTTATAGGACATTTGATTTGAGCGCAATCCTCAAACTTAGGTCAAAAAAGCCATTTAAGCCTTTTCACAGTGAGATCTATGCGATATGGCCGAGAAATGTAATTTTGATGTTAACTCCCAAACCGCTGCGCAGAAGTCAACCAAACTTCACCCAATAGTGTATTGTATCACATTCTAGTAGTTACATTTGAAAATTTCGTTCTAGGACATTTGGTTTGAGCGCAATCATTAAACTTAGGTCAAAAAAGTCATTTAAGCCTTTTCACAGTGAGATCTATGCGATATGGCCGAGAAATGTAATTTTGATGTTAACTCCCAAACCGCTGCGCAGAAGTCAACCAAACTTCACCCAATAGTGTATTGTATCACAATCTAGTAGTTACATTTAAAAATTTTGTTCTAGGACATTTTGTTTGAACGCAATCATCAAACTTAATTAAAAAAGTCATTTAAGCCTTTTCACAGTGAGATCTATGCGATATGGCCGAGAAATGTAATTTTGATGTTAACTCCCAAACCGCTGCGCAGAAGTCAACCAAACTTCACCCAATAGTGTATTGTATCACAATCTAGTAGTTACATTTGAAAATTTTGTTCTAGGACATTTTGTTTGAACGCAATCATCAAACTTAATTAAAAAAGTCATTTAAGCCTTTTCACAGTGAGATCTATGCGATATGGCCGAGAAATGTAATTTTGATGTTAACTCCCAAACCGCTGCGCAGAAGTCAACCAAACTTCACCCAATAGTGTATTGTATCACAATCTAGTAGTTACATTTGAAAATTTTGTTCTAGGAAATTTTGTTTGAGCGCAATCATCAAACTTAATTAAAAAAGTCATTTAAGCCTTTTCACAGTGAGATCTATGCGATATGGCCGAGAAATGTAATTTTGATGTTAACTCCCAAACCGCTGCGCAGAAGTCAACCAAACTTCACTCATTAGTGTATTGTATCACAATGTAGTAGTTACATGTGGAAATTTGGTTCTAGGACATTTGATTTGAGCGCAATCCTCAAACTTAGGTCAAAAAAGCCATTTAAGCCTTTTCACAGTGAGATCTATGCGATATGGCCGAGAAATGTAATTTTGATGTTAACTCCCAAACCGCTGCGCAGAAGTCAACCAAACTTCACCCAATAGTGTATTGTATCACATTCTAGTACTTACATGTGGAAATTTCGTTCTAGGACATTTGGTTTGAGCGCAATCCTCAAACTTAGGTCAAAAAAGCCATTTAAGCCTTTTCACAGTGAGATCTATGCGATATGGCCGAGAAATGTAATTTTGATGTTAACTCCCAAACCGCTGCGCAGAAGTCAACCAAACTTCACCCAATAGTGTATTGTATCACATTCTAGTAGTTACATTTTAAAATTTCGTTCTAGGACATTTGGTTTGAGCGCAATTATTAAACTTAGGTCAAAAAAGCCATTTAAGCCTTTTCACAGTGAGATCTATGCGATATGGCCGAGAAATGTAATTTTGATGTTAACTCCCAAACCGCTGCGCAGAAGTCAACCAAACTTCACTCATTAGTGTATTGTATCACAATCTAGTAGTTACATGTGGAAATTTGGTTCTAGGACATTTGATTTGAGCGCAATCCTAAACTTAGGTCAAAAAAGCCATTTAAGCCTTTTCACAGTGAGATCTATGCGATATGGCCGAGAAATGTAATTTTGATGTTAACTCCCAAACCGCTGCGCAGAAGTCAACCAAACTTCACCCAATAGTGTATTGTATCACATTCTAGTACTTACATGTGGAAATTTCTTTCTAGGACATTTGGTTTGAGCGCAATCCTCAAACTTAGGTCAAAAAAGCCATTTAAGCCTTTTCACAGTGAGATCTATGCGATATGGCCGAGAAATGTAATTTTGATGTTAACTCCCAAAACGCTGCGCAGAAGTCAACCAAACTTCACCCAATAGTGTATTGTATCACATTCTAGTAGTTACATTTTAAAATTTCGTTCTAGGACATTTGGTTTGAGCGCAATTATTAAACTTAGGTCAAAAAAGCCATTTAAGCCTTTTCACAGTGAGATCTATGCGATATGGCCGAGAAATGTAATTTTGATGTTAACTCCCAAACCGCTGCGCAGAAGTCAACCAAACTTCACTCATTAGTGTATTGTATCACAATCTAGTAGTTACATGTGGAAATTTGGTTCTAGGACATTTGATTTGAGCGCAATCCTAAACTTAGGTCAAAAAAGCCATTTAAGCCTTTTCACAGTGAGATCTATGCGATATGGCCGAGAAATGTAATTTTGATGTTAACTCCCAAACCGCTGCGCAGAAGTCAACCAAACTTCACCCAATAGTGTATTGTATCACATTCTAGTACTTACATGTGGAAATTTCGTTCTAGGACATTTGGTTTGAGCGCAATCCTCAAACTTAGGTCAAAAAAGCCATTTAAGCCTTTTCACAGTGAGATCTATGCGATATGGCCGAGAAATGTAATTTTGATGTTAACTCCCAAAACGCTGCGCAGAAGTCAACCAAACTTCACCCAATAGTGTATTGTATCACATTCTAGTAGTTACATTTTAAAATTTCGTTCTAGGACATTTGGTTTGAGCGCAATTATTAAACTTAGGTCAAAAAAGCCATTTAAGCCTTTTCACAGTGAGATCTATGCGATACGCCGAGAAATGTAATTTTGATGTTAACTCCCAAACCGCTGCGCAGAAGTAAACCAAACTTCACCCATTAGTGTATTGTATCACAATCTAGTAGTTACATTTGGAAATTTGGTTCTAGGACATTTGATTTGAGCGCAATCCTCAAACTTAGGTCAAAAAAGCCATTTAAGCCTTTTCACAGTGAGATCTATGCGATATGGCCGAGAAATGTAATTTTGATGTTAACTCCCAAACAGCTGCGCAGAAGTCAACCAAACTTCACCCAATAGTGTATTGTATCACAATCTAGTAGTTACATTTGAAAATTTTGTTCTAGGACATTTTGTTTGAACGCAATCATCAAACTTAATTAAAAAAGTCATTTAAGCCTTTTCACAGTGAGATCTATGCGATATGGCCGAGAAATGTAATTTTGATGTTAACTCCCAAACCGCTGCGCAGAAGTCAACCAAACTTCACCCAATAGTGTATTGTATCACAATCTAGTAGTTACATTTGAAAATTTTGTTCTAGGACATTTTGTTTGAGCGCAAACCTCAAACTTAGGTCAAAAAAGCCATTTAAGCCTTTTCACAGTGAGATCTATGCGATATGGCCGAGAAATGTAATTTTGATGTTAACTCCCAAACCGCTGCGCAGAAGTCAACCAAACTTCACCCAATAGTGTATTGTATCACATTCTAGTAGTTACATTTGAAAATTTCGTTCTAGGACATTTGGTTTGAGCGCAATCATTAAACTTAGGTCAAAAAAGCCATTTAAGCCTTTTCACAGTGAGATCTATGCGATATGGCCGAGAAATGTAATTTTGATGTTAACTCCCAAACCGCTGCGCAGAAGTCAACCAAACTTCACCCAATAGTGTATTGTATCACATTCTAGTAGTTACATTTGAAAATTTTGTTCTAGGACATTTGGTTTGAGCGCAATTATTAAACTTAGGTCAAAAAAGCCATTTAAGCCTTTTCACAGTGAGATCTATGCGATATGGCCGAGAAATGTAATTTTGATGTTAACTCCCAAACCGCTGCGCAGAAGTCAACCAAACTTCACACAATAGTGTATTGTATCACAATCTAGTAGTTACATTTGAAAATTTTGTTCTAGGACATTTTGTTTGAACGCAATCATCAAACTTAATTAAAAAAGTCATTTAAGCCTTTTCACAGTGAGATCTATGCGATATGGCCGAGAAATGTAATTTTGATGTTAACTCCCAAACCGCTGCGCAGAAGTCAACCAAACTTCACCCAATAGTGTATTGTATCACATTCTAGTAGTTACATTTGAAAATTTCGTTCTAGGACATTTGGTTTGAGCGCAATCATTAAACTTAGGTCAAAAAAAGCCATTTAAGCCTTTTCACAGTGAGATCTATGCGATATGGCCGAGAAATGTAATTTTGATGTTAACTCCCAAACCGCTGCGCAGAAGTCAACCAAACTTCACCCAATAGTGTATTGTATCAAAATCTAGTAGTTACATTTGGAAATTTAGTTCTAGGACATTTGATTTGAGCGCAATCTTCTAACTTAATTAAAAAAAGTCATTTAAGCCTTTTCACAGTGAGATCTATGCGATATGGCCGAGAAATGTAATTTTGATGTTCACTCCCAAACCGCTGCGCAGAAGTCAACCAAACTTCACCCATTAGTGTATTGTATCACAATCTAGTAGTTACATGTGGAAATTTGGTTCTAGGACATTTGATTTGAGCGCAATCCTCAAACTTAGGTCAAAAAAGCCATTTAAGCCTTTTCACAGTGAGATCTATGCGATATGGCCGAGAAATGTAATTTTGATGTTAACTCCCAAACCGCTGCGCAGAAGTCAACCAAACTTCACCCATTAGTGTATTGTATCACAATCTAGTAGTTACATGTGGAAATTTGGTTATAGGACATTTGATTTGAGCGCAATCCTCAAACTTAGGTCAAAAAAGCCATTTAAGCCTTTTCACAGTGAGATCTATGCGATATGGCCGAGAAATGTAATTTTGATGTTAACTCCAAAACCGCTGCGCAGAAGTCAACCAAACTTCACCCAATAGTGTATTGTATCACATTCTAGTAGTTACATTTGAAAATTTCGTTCTAGGACATTTGGTTTGAGCGCAATCATTAAACTTAATTAAAAAAAGTCATTTAAGCCTTTTCACAGTTAGATCTATGCGATATGGCCGAGAAATGTAATTTTGATGTTAACTCCCAAACCGCTGCGCAGAAGTCAACCAAACTTCACCCAATAGTGTATTGTATCACAATCTAGTAGTTACATTTGAAAATTTTGTTCTAGGACATTTTGTTTGAACGCAATCATCAAACTTAATTAAAAAAGTCATTTAAGCCTTTTCACAGTGAGATCTATGCGATATGGCCGAGAAATGTAATTTTGATGTTAACTCCCAAACCGCTGCGCAGAAGTCAACCAAACTTCACCCAATAGTGTATTGTATCACAATCTAGTAGTTACATTTGAAAATTTTGTTCTAGGAAATTTTGTTTGAGCGCAATCATCAAACTTAATTAAAAAAGTCATTTAAGCCTTTTCACAGTGAGATCTATGCGATATGGCCGAGAAATGTAATTTTGATGTTAACTCCCAAACCGCTGCGCAGAAGTCAACCAAACTTCACCCATTAGTGTATTGTATCACATTCTAGTAGTTACATTTGAAAATTTCGTTCTAGGACATTTGGTTTGAGCGCAATCATTAAACTTAATTAAAAAAAGTCATTTAAGCCTTTTCACAGTGAGATCTATGCGATATGGCCGAGAAATGTAATTTTGATGTTAACTCCCAAACCGCTGCGCAGAAGTCAACCAAACTTCACCCAATAGTGTATTGTATCACATTCTAGTAGTTACATTTGAAAATTTCGTTCTAGGACATTTGGTTTGAGCGCAATCATTAAACTTAGGTCAAAAAAGCCATTTAAGCCTTTTCACAGTGAGATCTATGCGATATGGCCGAGAAATGTAATTTTGATGTTAACTCCCAAACCGCTGCGCAGAAGTCAACCAAACTTCACCCAATAGTGTATTGTATCACATTCTAGTAGTTACATTTGAAAATTTCGTTCTAGGACATTTGGTTTGAGCGCAATCATTAAACTTAATTTAAAAAAGTCATTTAAGCCTTTTCACAGTGAGATCTATGCGATATGGCCGAGAAATGTAATTTTGATGTTAACTCCCAAACCGCTGCGCAGAAGTCAACCAAACTTCACCCAATAGTGTATTGTATCACAATCTAGTAGTTACATTTAAAAATTTTGTTCTAGGACATTTTGTTTGAACGCAATCATCAAACTTAATTAAAAAAGTCATTTAAGCCTTTTCACAGTGAGATCTATGCGATATGGCCGAGAAATGTAATTTTGATGTTAACTCCCAAACCGCTGCGCAGAAGTCAACCGAACTTCACCCAATAGTGTATTGTATCACAATCTAGTAGTTACATTTGAAAATTTTGTTCTAGGAAATTTTGTTTGAGCGCAATCATCAAACTTAATTAAAAAAGTCATTTAAGCCTTTTCACAGTGAGATCTATGCGATATGGCCGAGAAATGTAATTTTGATGTTAACTCCCAAACCGCTGCGCAGAAGTCAACCAAACTTCACCCATTAGTGTATTGTATCACAATCTAGTAGTTACATGTGGAAATTTGGTTCTAGGACATTTGATTTGAGCGCAATCCTCAAACTTAGGTCAAAAAAGCCATTTAAGCCTTTTCACAGTGAGATCTATGCGATATGGCCGAGAAATGTAATTTTGATGTTAACTCCCAAACCGCTGCGCAGAAGTCAACCAAACTTCACCCAATAGTGTATTGTATCACATTCTAGTAGTTACATGTGGAAATTTCGTTCTAGGACATTTGGTTTGAGCGCAATCCTCAAACTTAGGTCAAAAAAGCCATTTAAGCCTTTTCACAGTGAGATCTATGCGATATGGCCGAGAAATGTAATTTTGATGTTAACTCCCAAACCGCTGCGCAGAAGTCAACCAAACTTCACCCATTAGTGTATTGTATCACAATCTAGTAGTTACATGTGGAAATTTGGTTATAGGACATTTGATTTGAGCGCAATCCTCAAACTTAGGTCAAAAAAGCCATTTAAGCCTTTTCACAGTGAGATCTATGCGATATGGCCGAGAAATGTAATTTTGATGTTAACTCCCAAACCACTGCGCAGAAGTCAACCAAACTTCACCCATTAGTGTATTGTATCACATTCTAGTAGTTACATTTGAAAATTTCGTTCTAGGACATTTTGTTTGAACGCAATCATCAAACTTAATTAAAAAAGTCATTTAAGCCTTTTCACAGTGAGATCTATGCGATATGGCCGAGAAATGTAATTTTGATGTTAACTCCCAAACCGCTGCGCAGAAGTCAACCAAACTTCACCCAATAGTGTATTGTATCACATTCTAGTAGTTACATTTGAAAATTTCGTTCTAGGACATTTGGTTTGAGCGCAATCATTAAACTTAATTAAAAAAAGTCATTTAAGCCTTTTCACAGTGAGATCTATGCGATATGGCCGAGAAATGTAATTTTGATGTTAACTCCCAAACCGCTGCGCAGAAGTCAACCAAACTTCACCCAATAGTGTATTGTATCACAATCTAGTAGTTACATTTGAAAATTTTGTTCTAGGACATTTTGTTTGAACGCAATCATCAAACTTAATTAAAAAAGTCATTTAAGCCTTTTCACAGTGAGATCTATGCGATATGGCCGAGAAATGTAATTTTGATGTTAACTCCCAAACCGCTGCGCAGAAGTCAACCAAACTTCACCCAATAGTGTATTGTATCACAATCTAGTAGTTACATTTGAAAATTTTGTTCTAGGAAATTTTGTTTGAGCGCAATCATCAAACTTAATTAAAAAAGTCATTTAAGCCTTTTCACAGTGAGATCTATGCGATATGGCCGAGAAATGTAATTTTGATGTTAACTCCCAAACCGCTGCGCAGAAGTCAACCAAACTTCACCCATTAGTGTATTGTATCACAATCTAGTAGTTACATGTGGAAATTTGGTTATAGGACATTTGATTTGAGCGCAATCCTCAAACTTAGGTCAAAAAAGCCATTTAAGCCTTTTCACAGTGAGATCTATGCGATATGGCCGAGAAATGTAATTTTGATGTTAACTCCCAAACCACTGCGCAGAAGTCAACCAAACTTCACCCATTAGTGTATTGTATCACAATCTAGTAGTTACATGTGGAAATTTGGTTATAGGACATTTGATTTGAGCGCAATCCTCAAACTTAGGTCAAAAAAGCCATTTAAGCCTTTTCACAGTGAGATCTATGCGATATGGCCGAGAAATGTAATTTTGATGTTAACTCCCAAACCGCTGCGCAGAAGTCAACCAAACTTCACCCAATAGTGTATTGTATCACATTCTAGTAGTTACATTTGAAAATTTCGTTCTAGGACATTTGGTTTGAGCGCAATCATTAAACTTAATTAAAAAAAGTCATTTAAGCCTTTTCACAGTGAGATCTATGCGATATGGCCGAGAAATGTAATTTTGATGTTAACTCCCAAACTGCTGCGCAGAAGTCAACCAAACTTCACCCAATAGTGTATTGTATCACATTCTAGTAGTTACATTTGAAAATTTCGTTCTAGGACATTTGGTTTGAGCGCAATCATTAAACTTAGGTCAAAAAAGCCATTTAAGCCTTTTCACAGTGAGATCTATGCGATATGGCCGAGAAATGTAATTTTGATGTTAACTCCCAAACCGCTGCGCAGAAGTCAACCAAACTTCACCCAATAGTGTATTGTATCACATTCTAGTAGTTACATGTGGAAATTTCGTTCTAGGACATTTGGTTTGAGCGCAATCCTCAAACTTAGGTCAAAAAAGCCATTTAAGCCTTTTCACAGTGAGATCTATGCGATATGGCCGAGAAATGTAATTTTGATGTTAACTCCCAAACCGCTGCGCAGAAGTCAACCAAACTTCACCCATTAGTGTATTGTATCACAATCTAGTAGTTACATGTGGAAATTTGGTTATAGGACATTTGATTTGAGCGCAATCCTCAAACTTAGGTCAAAAAAGCCATTTAAGCCTTTTCACAGTGAGATCTATGCGATATGGCCGAGAAATGTAATTTTGATGTTAACTCCCAAACCGCTGCGCAGAAGTCAACCAAACTTCACCCAATAGTGTTTTGTATCACATTCTAGTAGTTACATTTGAAAATTTCGTTCTAGGACATTTGGTTTGAGCGCAATCATTAAACTTAATTTAAAAAAGTCATTTAAGCCTTTTCACAGTGAGATCTATGCGATATGGCCGAGAAATGTAATTTTGATGTTAACTCCCAAACCGCTGCGCAGAAGTCAACCAAACTTCACCCAATAGTGTATTGTATCACAATCTAGTAGTTACATTTGAAAATTTTGTTCTAGGACATTTTGTTTGAACGCAATCATCAAACTTAATTAAAAAAGTCATTTAAGCCTTTTCACAGTGAGATCTATGCGATATGGCCGAGAAATGTAATTTTGATGTTAACTCCCAAACCGCTGCGCAGAAGTCAACCAAACTTCACCCAATAGTGTATTGTATCACAATCTAGTAGTTACATTTGAAAATTTTGTTCTAGGAAATTTTGTTTGAGCGCAATCATCAAACTTAATTAAAAAAGTCATTTAAGCCTTTTCACAGTGAGATCTATGCGATATGGCCGAGAAATGTAATTTTGATGTTAACTCCCAAACCGCTGCGCAGAAGTCAACCAAACTTCACCCATTAGTGTATTGTATCACAATCTAGTAGTTACATGTGGAAATTTGGTGATAGGACATTTGATTTGAGCGCAATCCTCAAACTTAGGTCAAAAAAGCCATTTAAGCCTTTTCACAGTGAGATCTATGCGATATGGCCGAGAAATGTAATTTTGATGTTAACTCCCAAACCGCTGCGCAGAAGTCAACCAAACTTCACCCAATAGTGTATTGTATCACAATCTAGTAGTTACATTTGAAAATTTTGTTCTAGGACATTTTGTTTGAACGCAATCATCAAACTTAATTAAAAAAGTCATTTAAGCCTTTTCACAGTGAGATCTATGCGATATGGCCGAGAAATGTAATTTTGATGTTAACTCCCAAACCGCTGCGCAGAAGTCAACCAAACTTCACCCAATAGTGTATTGTATCACAATCTAGTAGTTACATTTGAAAATTTTGTTCTAGGAAATTTTGTTTGAGCGCAATCATCAAACTTAATTAAAAAAGTCATTTAAGCCTTTTCACAGTGAGATCTATGCGATATGGCCGAGAAATGTAATTTTGATGTTAACTCCCAAACCGCTGCGCAGAAGTCAACCAAACTTCACCCATTAGTGTATTGTATCACAATCTAGTAGTTACATGTGGAAATTTGGTTATAGGACATTTGATTTGAGCGCAATCCTCAAACTTAGGTCAAAAAAGCCATTTAAGCCTTTTCACAGTGAGATCTATGCGATATGGCCGAGAAATGTAATTTTGATGTTAACTCCCAAACCACTGCGCAGAAGTCAACCAAACTTCACCCATTAGTGTATTGTATCACAATCTAGTAGTTACATGTGGAAATTTGGTTATAGGACATTTGATTTGAGCGCAATCCTCAAACTTAGGTCAAAAAAGCCATTTAAGCCTTTTCACAGTGAGATCTATGCGATATGGCCGAGAAATGTAATTTTGATGTTAACTCCCAAACCACTGCGCAGAAGTCAACCAAACTTCACCCATTAGTGTATTGTATCACAATCTAGTAGTTACATGTGGAAATTTGGTTATAGGACATTTGATTTGAGCGCAATCCTCAAACTTAGGTCAAAAAAGCCATTTAAGCCTTTTCACAGTGAGATCTATGCGATATGGCCGAGAAATGTAATTTTGATGTTAACTCCCAAACCGCTGCGCAGAAGTCAACCAAACTTCACCCAATAGTGTATTGTATCACATTCTAGTAGTTACATTTGAAAATTTCGTTCTAGGACATTTGGTTTGAGCGCAATCATTAAACTTAATTAAAAAAAGTCATTTAAGCCTTTTCACAGTGAGATCTATGCGATATGGCCGAGAAATGTAATTTTGATGTTAACTCCCAAACTGCTGCGCAGAAGTCAACCAAACTTCACCCAATAGTGTATTGTATCACATTCTAGTAGTTACATTTGAAAATTTCGTTCTAGGACATTTGGTTTGAGCGCAATCATTAAACTTAGGTCAAAAAAGCCATTTAAGCCTTTTCACAGTGAGATCTATGCGATATGGCCGAGAAATGTAATTTTGATGTTAACTCCCAAACCGCTGCGCAGAAGTCAACCAAACTTCACCCAATAGTGTATTGTATCACATTCTAGTAGTTACATGTGGAAATTTCGTTCTAGGACATTTGGTTTGAGCGCAATCCTCAAACTTAGGTCAAAAAAGCCATTTAAGCCTTTTCACAGTGAGATCTATGCGATATGGCCGAGAAATGTAATTTTGATGTTAACTCCCAAACCGCTGCGCAGAAGTCAACCAAACTTCACCCATTAGTGTATTGTATCACAATCTAGTAGTTACATGTGGAAATTTGGTTATAGGACATTTGATTTGAGCGCAATCCTCAAACTTAGGTCAAAAAAGCCATTTAAGCCTTTTCACAGTGAGATCTATGCGATATGGCCGAGAAATGTAATTTTGATGTTAACTCCCAAACCGCTGCGCAGAAGTCAACCAAACTTCACCCAATAGTGTATTGTATCACAATCTAGTAGTTACATTTGAAAATTTTGTTCTAGGACATTTTGTTTGAACGCAATCATCAAACTTAATTAAAAAAGTCATTTAAGCCTTTTCACAGTGAGATCTATGCGATATGGCCGAGAAATGTAATTTTGATGTTAACTCCCAAACCGCTGCGCAGAAGTCAACCAAACTTCACCCAATAGTGTATTGTATCACAATCTAGTAGTTACATTTGAAAATTTTGTTCTAGGAAATTTTGTTTGAGCGCAATCATCAAACTTAATTAAAAAAGTCATTTAAGCCTTTTCACAGTGAGATCTATGCGATATGGCCGAGAAATGTAATTTTGATGTTAACTCCCAAACCGCTGCGCAGAAGTCAACCAAACTTCACCCATTAGTGTATTGTATCACAATCTAGTAGTTACATGTGGAAATTTGGTTATAGGACATTTGATTTGAGCGCAATCCTCAAACTTAGGTCAAAAAAGCCATTTAAGCCTTTTCACAGTGAGATCTATGCGATATGGCCGAGAAATGTAATTTTGATGTTAACTCCCAAACCACTGCGCAGAAGTCAACCAAACTTCACCCATTAGTGTATTGTATCACAATCTAGTAGTTACATGTGGAAATTTGGTTATAGGACATTTGATTTGAGCGCAATCCTCAAACTTAGGTCAAAAAAGCCATTTAAGCCTTTTCACAGTGAGATCTATGCGATATGGCCGAGAAATGTAATTTTGATGTTAACTCCCAAACCGCTGCGCAGAAGTCAACCAAACTTCACCCAATAGTGTATTGTATCACATTCTAGTAGTTACATTTGAAAATTTCGTTCTAGGACATTTGGTTTGAGCGCAATCATTAAACTTAATTAAAAAAAGTCATTTAAGCCTTTTCACAGTGAGATCTATGCGATATGGCCGAGAAATGTAATTTTGATGTTAACTCCCAAACTGCTGCGCAGAAGTCAACCAAACTTCACCCAATAGTGTATTGTATCACATTCTAGTAGTTACATTTGAAAATTTCGTTCTAGGACATTTGGTTTGAGCGCAATCATTAAACTTAGGTCAAAAAAGCCATTTAAGCCTTTTCACAGTGAGATCTATGCGATATGGCCGAGAAATGTAATTTTGATGTTAACTCCCAAACCGCTGCGCAGAAGTCAACCAAACTTCACCCAATAGTGTATTGTATCACATTCTAGTAGTTACATGTGGAAATTTCGTTCTAGGACATTTGGTTTGAGCGCAATCCTCAAACTTAGGTCAAAAAAGCCATTTAAGCCTTTTCACAGTGAGATCTATGCGATATGGCCGAGAAATGTAATTTTGATGTTAACTCCCAAACCGCTGCGCAGAAGTCAACCAAACTTCACCCATTAGTGTATTGTATCACAATCTAGTAGTTACATGTGGAAATTTGGTTATAGGACATTTGATTTGAGCGCAATCCTCAAACTTAGGTCAAAAAAGACATTTAAGCCTTTTCACAGTGAGATCTATGCGATATGGCCGAGAAATGTAATTTTGATGTTAACTCCCAAACCGCTGCGCAGAAGTCAACCAAACTTCACCCAATAGTGTTTTGTATCACATTCTAGTAGTTACATTTGAAAATTTCGTTCTAGGACATTTGGTTTGAGCGCAATCATTAAACTTAATTTAAAAAAGTCATTTAAGCCTTTTCACAGTGAGATCTATGCGATATGGCCGAGAAATGTAATTTTGATGTTAACTCCCAAACCGCTGCGCAGAAGTCAACCAAACTTCACCCAATAGTGTATTGTATCACAATCTAGTAGTTACATTTGAAAATTTTGTTCTAGGACATTTTGTTTGAACGCAATCATCAAACTTAATTAAAAAAGTCATTTAAGCCTTTTCACAGTGAGATCTATGCGATATGGCCGAGAAATGTAATTTTGATGTTAACTCCCAAACCGCTGCGCAGAAGTCAACCAAACTTCACCCAATAGTGTTTTGTATCACATTCTAGTAGTTACATTTGAAAATTTCGTTCTAGGACATTTGGTTTGAGCGCAATCATTAAACTTAATTTAAAAAAGTCATTTAAGCCTTTTCACAGTGAGATCTATGCGATATGGCCGAGAAATGTAATTTTGATGTTAACTCCCAAACCGCTGCGCAGAAGTCAACCAAACTTCACCCAATAGTGTATTGTATCACATTCTAGTAGTTACATTTGAAAATTTCGTTCTAGGACATTTGGTTTGAGCGCAATCATTAAACTTAATTAAAAAAAGTCATTTAAGCCTTTTCACAGTGAGATCTATGCGATATGGCCGAGAAATGTAATTTTGATGTTAACTCCCAAACCGCTGCGCAGAAGTCAACCAAACTTCACCCAATAGTGTATTGTATCACATTCTAGTAGTTACATTTTAAAATTTCGTTCTAGGACATTTGGTTTGAGCGCAATTATTAAACTTAGGTCAAAAAAGCCATTTAAGCCTTTTCACAGTGAGATCTATGCGATATGGCCGAGAAATGTAATTTTGATGTTAACTCCCAAACCGCTGCGCAGAAGTCAACCAAACTTCACTCATTAGTGTATTGTATCACAATCTAGTAGTTACATGTGGAAATTTGGTTCTAGGACATTTGATTTGAGCGCAATCCTCAAACTTAGGTCAAAAAAGCCATTTAAGCCTTTTCACAGTGAGATCTATGCGATATGGCCGAGAAATGTAATTTTGATGTTAACTCCCAAACCGCTGCGCAGAAGTCAACCAAACTTCACCCAATAGTGTATTGTATCACATTCTAGTACTTACATGTGGAAATTTCGTTCTAGGACATTTGGTTTGAGCGCAATCCTCAAACTTAGGTCAAAAAAGCCATTTAAGCCTTTTCACAGTGAGATCTATGCGATATGGCCGAGAAATGTAATTTTGATGTTAACTCCCAAACCGCTGCGCAGAAGTCAACCAAACTTCACCCAATAGTGTATTGTATCACATTCTAGTAGTTACATTTTAAAATTTCGTTCTAGGACATTTGGTTTGAGCGCAATTATTAAACTTAGGTCAAAAAAGCCATTTAAGCCTTTTCACAGTGAGATCTATGCGATATGGCCGAGAAATGTAATTTTGATGTTAACTCCCAAACCGCTGCGCAGAAGTAAACCAAACTTCACCCATTAGTGTATTGTATCACAATCTAGTAGTTACATGTGGAAATTTGGTTCTAGGACATTTGATTTGAGCGCAATCCTCAAACTTAGGTCAAAAAAGCCATTTAAGCCTTTTCACAGTGAGATCTATGCGATATGGCCGAGAAATGTAATTTTGATGTTAACTCCCAAACCGCTGCGCAGAAGTCAACCAAACTTCACCCAATAGTGTATTGTATCACAATCTAGTAGTTACATTTGAAAATTTTGTTCTAGGACATTTTGTTTGAACGCAATCATCAAACTTAATTAAAAAAGTCATTTAAGCCTTTTCACAGTGAGATCTATGCGATATGGCCGAGAAATGTAATTTTGATGTTAACTCCCAAACCGCTGCGCAGAAGTCAACCAAACTTCACCCAATAGTGTATTGTATCACAATCTAGTAGTTACATTTGAAAATTTTGTCCTAGGACATTTTGTTTGAGCGCAAACCTCAAACTTAGGTCAAAAAAGCCATTTAAGCCTTTTCACAGTGAGATCTATGCGATATGGCCGAGAAATGTAATTTTGATGTTAACTCCCAAACCGCTGCGCAGAAGTCAACCAAACTTCACCCAATAGTGTATTGTATCACATTCTAGTAGTTACATTTGAAAATTTCGTTCTAGGACATTTGGTTTGAGCGCAATCATTAAACTTAGGTCAAAAAAGCCATTTAAGCCTTTTCACAGTGAGATCTATGCGATATGGCCGAGAAATGTAATTTTGATGTTAACTCCCAAACCGCTGCGCAGAAGTCAACCAAACTTCACCCAATAGTGTATTGTATCACATTCTAGTAGTTACATTTGAAAATTTTGTTCTAGGACATTTGGTTTGAGCGCAATTATTAAACTTAGGTCAAAAAAGCCATTTAAGCCTTTTCCCAGTGAGATCTATGCGATATGGCCGAGAAATGTAATTTTGATGTTAACTCCCAAACCGCTGCGCAGAAGTCAACCAAACTTCACACAATAGTGTATTGTATCACAATCTAGTAGTTACATTTGAAAATTTTGTTCTAGGACATTTTGTTTGAGCGCAAACCTCAAACTTAGGTCAAAAAAGCCATTTAAGCCTTTTCACAGTGAGATCTATGCGATATGGCCGAGAAATGTAATTTTGATGTTAACTCCCAAACCGCTGCGCAGAAGTCAACCAAACTTCACCCAATAGTGTATTGTATCACATTCTAGTAGTTACATTTGAAAATTTCGTTCTAGGACATTTGGTTTGAGCGCAATCATTAAACTTAGGTCAAAAAAAGCCATTTAAGCCTTTTCACAGTGAGATCTATGCGATATGGCCGAGAAATGTAATTTTGATGTTAACTCCCAAACCGCTGCGCAGAAGTCAACCAAACTTCACCCAATAGTGTATTGTATCAAAATCTAGTAGTTACATTTGGAAATTTAGTTCTAGGACATTTGATTTGAGCGCAATCTTCAAACTTAATTAAAAAAAGTCATTTAAGCCTTTTCACAGTGAGATCTATGCGATATGGCCGAGAAATGTAATTTTGATGTTCACTCCCAAACCGCTGCGCAGAAGTCAACCAAACTTCACCCATTAGTGTATTGTATCACAATCTAGTAGTTACATGTGGAAATTTGGTTCTAGGACATTTGATTTGAGCGCAATCCTCAAACTTAGGTCAAAAAAGCCATTTAAGCCTTTTCACAGTGAGATCTATGCGATATGGCCGAGAAATGTAATTTTGATGTTAACTCCCAAACCGCTGCGCAGAAGTCAACCAAACTTCACCCATTAGTGTATTGTATCACAATCTAGTAGTTACATGTGGAAATTTGGTTATAGGACATTTGATTTGAGCGCAATCCTCAAACTTAGGTCAAAAAAGCCATTTAAGCCTTTTCACAGTGAGATCTATGCGATATGGCCGAGAAATGTAATTTTGATGTTAACTCCCAAACCGCTGCGCAGAAGTCAACCAAACTTCACCCAATAGTGTATTGTATCACATTCTAGTAGTTACATTTGAAAATTTCGTTCTAGGACATTTGGTTTGAGCGCAATCATTAAACTTAATTAAAAAAAGTCATTTAAGCCTTTTCACAGTGAGATCTATGCGATATGGCCGAGAAATGTAATTTTGATGTTAACTCCCAAACCGCTGCGCAGAAGTCAACCAAACTTCACCCAATAGTGTATTGTATCACAATCTAGTAGTTACATTTGAAAATTTTGTTCTAGGACATTTTGTTTGAACGCAATCATCAAACTTAATTAAAAAAGTCATTTAAGCCTTTTCACAGTGAGATCTATGCGATATGGCCGAGAAATGTAATTTTGATGTTAACTCCCAAACCGCTGCGCAGAAGTCAACCAAACTTCACCCAATAGTGTATTGTATCACATTCTAGTAGTTACATTTGAAAATTTCGTTCTAGGACATTTGGTTTGAGCGCAATCATTAAACTTAGGTCAAAAAAAGCCATTTAAGCCTTTTCACAGTGAGATCTATGCGATATGGCCGAGAAATGTAATTTTGATGTTAACTCCCAAACCGCTGCGCAGAAGTCAACCAAACTTCACCCAATAGTGTATTGTATCAAAATCTAGTAGTTACATTTGGAAATTTAGTTCTAGGACATTTGATTTGAGCGCAATCTTCAAACTTAATTAAAAAAAGTCATTTAAGCCTTTTCACAGTGAGATCTATGCGATATGGCCGAGAAATGTAATTTTGATGTTCACTCCCAAACCGCTGCGCAGAAGTCAACCAAACTTCACCCATTAGTGTATTGTATCACAATCTAGTAGTTACATGTGGAAATTTGGTTCTAGGACATTTGATTTGAGCGCAATCCTCAAACTTAGGTCAAAAAAGCCATTTAAGCCTTTTCACAGTGAGATCTATGCGATATGGCCGAGAAATGTAATTTTGATGTTAACTCCCAAACCGCTGCGCAGAAGTCAACCAAACTTCACCCATTAGTGTATTGTATCACAATCTAGTAGTTACATGTGGAAATTTGGTTATAGGACATTTGATTTGAGCGCAATCCTCAAACTTAGGTCAAAAAAGCCATTTAAGCCTTTTCACAGTGAGATCTATGCGATATGGCCGAGAAATGTAATTTTGATGTTAACTCCCAAACCGCTGCGCAGAAGTCAACCAAACTTCACCCAATAGTGTATTGTATCACATTCTAGTAGTTACATTTGAAAATTTCGTTCTAGGACATTTGGTTTGAGCGCAATCATTAAACTTAATTAAAAAAAGTCATTTAAGCCTTTTCACAGTGAGATCTATGCGATATGGCCGAGAAATGTAATTTTGATGTTAACTCCCAAACCGCTGCGCAGAAGTCAACCAAACTTCACCCAATAGTGTATTGTATCACAATCTAGTAGTTACATTTGAAAATTTTGTTCTAGGACATTTTGTTTGAACGCAATCATCAAACTTAATTAAAAAAGTCATTTAAGCCTTTTCACAGTGAGATCTATGCGATATGGCCGAGAAATGTAATTTTGATGTTAACTCCAAAACCGCTGCGCAGAAGTCAACCAAACTTCACCCAATAGTGTATTGTATCACAATCTAGTAGTTACATTTGAAAATTTTGTTCTAGGAAATTTTGTTTGAGCGCAATCATCAAACTTAATTAAAAAAGTCATTTAAGCCTTTTCACAGTGAGATCTATGCGATATGGCCGAGAAATGTAATTTTGATGTTAACTCCCAAACCGCTGCGCAGAAGTCAACCAAACTTCACCCATTAGTGTATTGTATCACATTCTAGTAGTTACATTTGAAAATTTCGTTCTAGGACATTTGGTTTGAGCGCAATCATTAAACTTAATTAAAAAAAGTCATTTAAGCCTTTTCACAGTGAGATCTATGCGATATGGCCGAGAAATGTAATTTTGATGTTAACTCCCAAACCGCTGCGCAGAAGTCAACCAAACTTCACCCAATAGTGTATTGTATCACATTCTAGTAGTTACATTTGAAAATTTCGTTCTAGGACATTTGGTTTGAGCGCAATCATTAAACTTAGGTCAAAAAAGCCATTTAAGCCTTTTCACAGTGAGATCTATGCGATATGGCCGAGAAATGTAATTTTGATGTTAACTCCCAAACCGCTGCGCAGAAGTCAACCAAACTTCACCCAATAGTGTATTGTATCACATTCTAGTAGTTACATTTGAAAATTTCGTTCTAGGACATTTGGTTTGAGCGCAATCATTAAACTTAATTTAAAAAAGTCATTTAAGCCTTTTCACAGTGAGATCTATGCGATATGGCCGAGAAATGTAATTTTGATGTTAACTCCCAAACCGCTGCGCAGAAGTCAACCAAACTTCACCCAATAGTGTATTGTATCACAATCTAGTAGTTACATTTAAAAATTTTGTTCTAGGACATTTTGTTTGAACGCAATCATCAAACTTAATTAAAAAAGTCATTTAAGCCTTTTCACAGTGAGATCTATGCGATATGGCCGAGAAATGTAATTTTGATGTTAACTCCCAAACCGCTGCGCAGAAGTCAACCAAACTTCACCCAATAGTGTATTGTATCACAATCTAGTAGTTACATTTGAAAATTTTGTTCTAGGAAATTTTGTTTGAGCGCAATCATCAAACTTAATTAAAAAAGTCATTTAAGCCTTTTCACAGTGAGATCTATGCGATATGGCCGAGAAATGTAATTTTGATGTTAACTCCCAAACCGCTGCGCAGAAGTCAACCAAACTTCACCCATTAGTGTATTGTATCACAATCTAGTAGTTACATGTGGAAATTTGGTTCTAGGACATTTGATTTGAGCGCAATCCTCAAACTTAGGTCAAAAAAGCCATTTAAGCCTTTTCACAGTGAGATCTATGCGATATGGCCGAGAAATGTAATTTTGATGTTAACTCCCAAACCGCTGCGCAGAAGTCAACCAAACTTCACCCAATAGTGTATTGTATCACATTCTAGTAGTTACATGTGGAAATTTCGTTCTAGGACATTTGGTTTGAGCGCAATCCTCAAACTTAGGTCAAAAAAGCCATTTAAGCCTTTTCACAGTGAGATCTATGCGATATGGCCGAGAAATGTAATTTTGATGTTAACTCCCAAACCGCTGCGCAGAAGTCAACCAAACTTCACCCATTAGTGTATTGTATCACAATCTAGTAGTTACATGTGGAAATTTGGTTATAGGACATTTGATTTGAGCGCAATCCTCAAACTTAGGTCAAAAAAGCCATTTAAGCCTTTTCACAGTGAGATCTATGCGATATGGCCGAGAAATGTAATTTTGATGTTAACTCCCAAACCGCTGCGCAGAAGTCAACCAAACTTCACCCAATAGTGTATTGTATCACATTCTAGTAGTTACATTTGAAAATTTCGTTCTAGGACATTTGGTTTGAGCGCAATCATTAAACTTAATTAAAAAAAGTCATTTAAGCCTTTTCACAGTGAGATCTATGCGATATGGCCGAGAAATGTAATTTTGATGTTAACTCCCAAACCGCTGCGCAGAAGTCAACCAAACTTCACCCAATAGTGTATTGTATCACAATCTAGTAGTTACATTTGAAAATTTTGTTCTAGGACATTTTGTTTGAACGCAATCATCAAACTTAATTAAAAAAATCATTTAAGCCTTTTCACAGTGAGATCTATGCGATATGGCCGAGAAATGTAATTTTGATGTTAACTCCCAAACCGCTGCGCAGAAGTCAACCAAACTTCACCCAATAGTGTATTGTATCACAATCTAGTAGTTACATTTGAAAATTTTGTTCTAGGAAATTTTGTTTGAGCGCAATCATCAAACTTAATTAAAAAAGTCATTTAAGCCTTTTCACAGTGAGATCTATGCGATATGGCCGAGAAATGTAATTTTGATGTTAACTCCCAAACCGCTGCGCAGAAGTCAACCAAACTTCACCCATTAGTGTATTGTATCACAATCTAGTAGTTACATGTGGAAATTTGGTTATAGGACATTTGATTTGAGCGCAATCCTCAAACTTAGGTCAAAAAAGCCATTTAAGCCTTTTCACAGTGAGATCTATGCGATATGGCCGAGAAATGTAATTTTGATGTTAACTCCCAAACCACTGCGCAGAAGTCAACCAAACTTCACCCATTAGTGTATTGTATCACAATCTAGTAGTTACATGTGGAAATTTGGTTATAGGACATTTGATACTAGCGCAATCCTCAAACTTAGGTCAAAAAAGCCATTTAAGCCTTTTCACAGTGAGATCTATGCGATATGGCCGAGAAATGTAATTTTGATGTTAACTCCCAAACCGCTGCGCAGAAGTCAACCAAACTTCACCCAATAGTGTATTGTATCACATTCTAGTAGTTACATTTGAAAATTTCGTTCTAGGACATTTGGTTTGAGCGCAATCATTAAACTTAGGTCAAAAAAGCCATTTAAGCCTTTTCACAGTGAGATCTATGCGATATGGCCGAGAAATGTAATTTTGATGTTAACTCCCAAACCGCTGCGCAGAAGTCAACCAAACTTCACCCAATAGTGTATTGTATCACATTCTAGTAGTTACATGTGGAAATTTCGTTCTAGGACATTTGGTTTGAGCGCAATCCTCAAACTTAGGTCAAAAAAGCCATTTAAGCCTTTTCACAGTGAGATCTATGCGATATGGCCGAGAAATGTAATTTTGATGTTAACTCCCAAACCGCTGCGCAGAAGTCAACCAAACTTCACCCATTAGTGTATTGTATCACAATCTAGTAGTTACATGTGGAAATTTGGTTATAGGACATTTGATTTGAGCGCAATCCTCAAACTTAGGTCAAAAAAGCCATTTAAGCCTTTTCACAGTGAGATCTATGCGATATGGCCGAGAAATGTAATTTTGATGTTAACTCCCAAACCGCTGCGCAGAAGTCAACCAAACTTCACCCAATAGTGTATTGTATCACAATCTAGTAGTTACATTTGAAAATTTTGTTCTAGGACATTTTGTTTGAACGCAATCATCAAACTTAATTAAAAAAGTCATTTAAGCCTTTTCACAGTGAGATCTATGCGATATGGCCGAGAAATGTAATTTTGATGTTAACTCCCAAACCGCTGCGCAGAAGTCAACCAAACTTCACCCATTAGTGTATTGTATCACAATCTAGTAGTTACATGTGGAAATTTGGTTCTAGGACATTTGATTTGAGCGCAATCCTCAAACTTAGGTCAAAAAAGCCATTTAAGCCTTTTCACAGTGAGATCTATGCGATATGGCCGAGAAATGTAATTTTGATGTTAACTCCCAAACCGCTGCGCAGAAGTCAACCAAACTTCACCCAATAGTGTATTGTATCACATTCTAGTAGTTACATTTGAAAATTTCGTTCTAGGACATTTGGTTTGAGCGCAATCATTAAACTTAATTAAAAAAAGTCATTTAAGCCTTTTCACAGTGAGATCTATGCGATATGGCCGAGAAATGTAATTTTGATGTTAACTCCCAAACCGCTGCGCAGAAGTCAACCAAACTTCACCCAATAGTGTATTGTATCACAATCTAGTAGTTACATTTGAAAATTTTGTTCTAGGACATTTTGTTTGAACGCAATCATCAAACTTAATTAAAAAAGTCATTTAAGCCTTTTCACAGTGAGATCTATGCGATATGGCCGAGAAATGTAATTTTGATGTTAACTCCCAAACCGCTGCGCAGAAGTCAACCAAACTTCACCCAATAGTGTATTGTATCACAATCTAGTAGTTACATTTGAAAATTTTGTTCTAGGAAATTTTGTTTGAGCGCAATCATCAAACTTAATTAAAAAAGTCATTTAAGCCTTTTCACAGTGAGATCTATGCGATATGGCCGAGAAATGTAATTTTGATGTTAACTCCCAAACCGCTGCGCAGAAGTCAACCAAACTTCACCCAATAGTGTATTGTATCACAATCTAGTAGTTACATTTGAAAATTTTGTTCTAGGAAATTTTGTTTGAGCGCAATCATCAAACTTAATTAAAAAAGTCATTTAAGCCTTTTCACAGTGAGATCTATGCGATATGGCCGAGAAATGTAATTTTGATGTTAACTCCCAAACCGCTGCGCAGAAGTCAACCAAACTTCACCCATTAGTGTATTGTATCACAATCTAGTAGTTACATGTGGAAATTTGGTTCTAGGACATTTGATTTGAGCGCAATCCTCAAACTTAGGTCAAAAAAGCCATTTAAGCCTTTTCACAGTGAGATCTATGCGATATGGCCGAGAAATGTAATTTTGATGTTAACTCCCAAACCGCTGCGCAGAAGTCAACCAAACTTCACCCAATAGTGTATTGTATCACATTCTAGTAGTTACATGTGGAAATTTCGTTCTAGGACATTTGGTTTGAGCGCAATCCTCAAACTTAGGTCAAAAAAGCCATTTAAGCCTTTTCACAGTGAGATCTATGCGATATGGCCGAGAAATGTAATTTTGATGTTAACTCCCAAACCGCTGCGCAGAAGTCAACCAAATTTCACCCATTAGTGTATTGTATCACAATCTAGTAGTTACATGTGGAAATTTGGTTATAGGACATTTGATTTGAGCGCAATCCTCAAACTTAGGTCAAAAAAGCCATTTAAGCCTTTTCACAGTGAGATCTATGCGATATGGCCGAGAAATGTAATTTTGATGTTAACTCCCAAACCGCTGCGCAGAAGTCAACCAAACTTCACCCAATAGTGTATTGTATCACATTCTAGTAGTTACATTTGAAAATTTCGTTCTAGGACATTTGGTTTGAGCGCAATCATTAAACTTAATTAAAAAAAGTCATTTAAGCCTTTTCACAGTGAGATCTATGCGATATGGCCGAGAAATGTAATTTTGATGTTAACTCCCAAACCGCTGCGCAGAAGTCAACCAAACTTCACCCAATAGTGTATTGTATCACAATCTAGTAGTTACATTTGAAAATTTTGTTCTAGGACATTTTGTTTGAACGCAATCATCAAACTTAATTAAAAAAGTCATTTAAGCCTTTTCACAGTGAGATCTATGCGATATGGCCGAGAAATGTAATTTTGATGTTAACTCCCAAACCGCTGCGCAGAAGTCAACCAAACTTCACCCATTAGTGTATTGTATCACAATCTAGTAGTTACATGTGGAAATTTGGTTATAGGACATTTGATTTGAGCGCAATCCTCAAACTTAGGTCAAAAAAGCCATTTAAGCCTTTTCACAGTGAGATCTATGCGATATGGCCGAGAAATGTAATTTTGATGTTAACTCCCAAACCACTGCGCAGAAGTCAACCAAACTTCACCCATTAGTGTATTGTATCACAATCTAGTAGTTACATGTGGAAATTTGGTTATAGGACATTTGATTTGAGCGCAATCCTCAAACTTAGGTCAAAAAAGCCATTTAAGCCTTTTCACAGTGAGATCTATGCGATATGGCCGAGAAATGTAATTTTGATGTTAACTCCCAAACCGCTGCGCAGAAGTCAACCAAACTTCACCCAATAGTGTATTGTATCACATTCTAGTAGTTACATTTGAAAATTTCGTTCTAGGACATTTGGTTTGAGCGCAATCATTAAACTTAATTAAAAAAAGTCATTTAAGCCTTTTCACAGTGAGATCTATGCGATATGGCCGAGAAATGTAATTTTGATGTTAACTCCCAAACCGCTGCGCAGAAGTCAACCAAACTTCACCCAATAGTGTATTGTATCACATTCTAGTAGTTACATTTGAAAATTTCGTTCTAGGACATTTGGTTTGAGCGCAATCATTAAACTTAGGTCAAAAAAGCCATTTAAGCCTTTTCACAGTGAGATCTATGCGATATGGCCGAGAAATGTAATTTTGATGTTAACTCCCAAACCGCTGCGCAGAAGTCAACCAAACTTCACCCAATAGTGTATTGTATCACAATCTAGTAGTTACATTTAAAAATTTTGTTCTAGGACATTTTGTTTGAACGCAATCATCAAACTTAATTAAAAAAGTCATTTAAGCCTTTTCACAGTGAGATCTATGCGATATGGCCGAGAAATGTAATTTTGATGTTAACTCCCAAACCGCTGCGCAGAAGTCAACCAAACTTCACCCAATAGTGTATTGTATCACAATCTAGTAGTTACATTTAAAAATTTTGTTCTAGGACATTTTGTTTGAACGCAATCATCAAACTTAATTAAAAAAGTCATTTAAGCCTTTTCACAGTGAGATCTATGCGATATGGCCGAGAAATGTAATTTTGATGTTAACTCCCAAACCGCTGCGCAGAAGTCAACCAAACTTCACCCAATAGTGTATTGTATCACAATCTAGTAGTTACATTTGAAAATTTTGTTCTAGGAAATTTTGTTTGAGCGCAATCATCAAACTTAATTAAAAAAGTCATTTAAGCCTTTTCACAGTGAGATCTATGCGATATGGCCGAGAAATGTAATTTTGATGTTAACTCCCAAACCGCTGCGCAGAAGTCAACCAAACTTCACTCATTAGTGTATTGTATCACAATCTAGTAGTTACATGTGGAAATTTGGTTCTAGGACATTTGATTTGAGCGCAATCCTCAAACTTAGGTCAAAAAAGCCATTTAAGCCTTTTCACAGTGAGATCTATGCGATATGGCCGAGAAATGTAATTTTGATGTTAACTCCCAAACCGCTGCGCAGAAGTAAACCAAACTTCACCCATTAGTGTATTGTATCACAATCTAGTACTTACATGTGGAAATTTCGTTCTAGGACATTTGGTTTGAGCGCAATCCTCAAACTTAGGTCAAAAAAGCCATTTAAGCCTTTTCACAGTGAGATCTATGCGATATGGCCGAGAAATGTAATTTTGATGTTAACTCCCAAACCGCTGCGCAGAAGTCAACCAAACTTCACTCATTAGTGTATTGTATCACAATCTAGTAGTTACATGTGGAAATTTGGTTCTAGGACATTTGATTTGAGCGCAATCCTCAAACTTAGGTCAAAAAAGCCATTTAAGCCTTTTCACAGTGAGATCTATGCGATATGGCCGAGAAATGTAATTTTGATGTTAACTCCCAAACCGCTGCGCAGAAGTCAACCAAAATTCACCCAATAGTGTATTGTATCACATTCTAGTACTTACATGTGGAAATTTCGTTCTAGGACATTTGGTTTGAGCGCAATCCTCAAACTTAGGTCAAAAAAGCCATTTAAGCCTTTTCACAGTGAGATCTATGCGATATGGCCGAGAAATGTAATTTTGATGTTAACTCCCAAACCGCTGCGCAGAAGTCAACCAAACTTCACCCAATAGTGTATTGTATCACATTCTAGTAGTTACATTTTAAAATTTCGTTCTAGGACATTTGGTTTGAGCGCAATTATTAAACTTAGGTCAAAAAAGCCATTTAAGCCTTTTCACAGTGAGATCTATGCGATATGGCCGAGAAATGTAATTTTGATGTTAACTCCCAAACCGCTGCGCAGAAGTAAACCAAACTTCACCCATTAGTGTATTGTATCACAATCTAGTAGTTACATGTGGAAATTTGGTTCTAGGACATTTGATTTGAGCGCAATCCTCAAACTTAGGTCAAAAAAGCCATTTAAGCCTTTTCACAGTGAGCCTTTTCACAGTGAGATCTATGCGATATGGCCGAGAAATGTAATTTTGATATTAACTCCCAAACCGCTGCGCAGAAGTCAACCAAACTTCACCCAATAGTGTATTGTATCACAATCTAGTAGTTACATTTGAAAATTTTGTTCTAGGACATTTTGTTTGAACGCAATCATCAAACTTAATTAAAAAAGTCATTTAAGCCTTTTCACAGTGAGATCTATGCGATATGGCCGAGAAATGTAATTTTGATGTTAACTCCCAAACCGCTGCGCAGAAGTCAACCAAACTTCACCCAATAGTGTATTGTATCACAATCTAGTAGTTACATTTGAAAATTTTGTTCTAGGACATTTTGTTTGAGCGCAAACCTCAAACTTAGGTCAAAAAAGCCATTTAAGCCTTTTCACAGTGAGATCTATGCGATATGGCCGAGAAATGTAATTTTGATGTTAACTCCCAAACCGCTGCGCAGAAGTCAACCAAACTTCACCCAATAGTGTATTGTATCACATTCTAGTAGTTACATTTGAAAATTTCGTTCTAGGACATTTGGTTTGAGCGCAATCATTAAACTTAGGTCAAAAAAGCCATTTAAGCCTTTTCACAGTGAGATCTATGCGATATGGCCGAGAAATGTAATTTTGATGTTAACTCCCAAACCGCTGCGCAGAAGTCAACCAAACTTCACCCAATAGTGTATTGTATCACATTCTAGTAGTTACATTTGAAAATTTTGTTCTAGGACATTTGGTTTGAGCGCAATTATTAAACTTAGGTCAAAAAAGCCATTTAAGCCTTTTCACAGTGAGATCTATGCGATATGGCCGAGAAATGTAATTTTGATGTTAACTCCCAAACCGCTGCGCAGAAGTCAACCAAACTTCACCCAATAGTGTATTGTATCACAATCTAGTAGTTACATTTGAAAATTTTGTTCTAGGACATTTGGTTTGAGCGCAATTATTAAACTTAGGTCAAAAAAGCCATTTAAGCCTTTTCACAGTGAGATCTATGCGATATGGCCGAGAAATGTAATTTTGATGTTAACTCCCAAACCGCTGCGCAGAAGTCAACCAAACTTCACCCATTAGTGTATTGTATCACAATCTAGTAGTTACATGTGGAAATTTGGTTATAGGACATTTGATTTGAGCGCAATCCTCAAACTTAGGTCAAAAAAGCCATTTAAGCCTTTTCACAGTGAGATCTATGCGATATGGCCGAGAAATGTAATTTTGATGTTAACTCCCAAACCACTGCGCAGAAGTCAACCAAACTTCACCCATTAGTGTATTGTATCACAATCTAGTAGTTACATGTGGAAATTTGGTTATAGGACATTTGATTTGAGCGCAATCCTCAAACTTAGGTCAAAAAAGCCATTTAAGCCTTTTCACAGTGAGATCTATGCGATATGGCCGAGAAATGTAATTTTGATGTTAACTCCCAAACCGCTGCGCAGAAGTCAACCAAACTTCACCCAATAGTGTATTGTATCACATTCTAGTAGTTACATTTGAAAATTTCGTTCTAGGACATTTGGTTTGAGCGCAATCATTAAACTTAATTAAAAAAAGTCATTTAAGCCTTTTCACAGTGAGATCTATGCGATATGGCCGAGAAATGTAATTTTGATGTTAACTCCCAAACCGCTGCGCAGAAGTCAACCAAACTTCACCCAATAGTGTATTGTATCACATTCTAGTAGTTACATTTGAAAATTTCGTTCTAGGACATTTGGTTTGAGCGCAATCATTAAACTTAGGTCAAAAAAGCCATTTAAGCCTTTTCACAGTGAGATCTATGCGATATGGCCGAGAAATGTAATTTTGATGTTAACTCCCAAACCGCTGCGCAGAAGTCAACCAAACTTCACCCAATAGTGTATTGTATCACAATCTAGTAGTTACATTTAAAAATTTTGTTCTAGGACATTTTGTTTGAACGCAATCATCAAACTTAATTAAAAAAGTCATTTAAGCCTTTTCACAGTGAGATCTATGCGATATGGCCGAGAAATGTAATTTTGATGTTAACTCCCAAACCGCTGCGCAGAAGTCAACCAAACTTCACCCAATAGTGTATTGTATCACAATCTAGTAGTTACATTTAAAAATTTTGTTCTAGGACATTTTGTTTGAACGCAATCATCAAACTCTGTATACCTCTCGCCTCACCCGCAAAGCCCTCTGCATTGCGAGAGACTCCACCCATCCATCACACAGCCTCTTCAGCCTGCTGCCATCAGGCAGGAGACTGCGGAGTCTGCGAGCCAGAACCAGCAGACTGAGGGACAGTTTCATCCACCAGGCTGTCAGGATTCTCAACTCTCTCCCTGCTCTGCCCTCGCTCCTCACATCCGCTCCATCTGGACTCTGACTTCCCAGTCCCACTTCACAAGCAACAGTCATTTTGCACGCAGTCACTTTACAATAGGCACCTTAAAACAGTTACTTTATACTCACTTTATAATAGTCATTTATAAATAGTCATCTAGTCACTTTATATAACCCTTTTTGCACAATCATACATGTTGGTATGTATGTATGTATGTATACGTGTGTGTGTGTGCGCGCGTGTGTGTGTATAGCACAAAACATTTGCACTATTGCAGTCTGCTACTTTTCCAGTACCTGTTTTTATTTCGTGTGTTTCACATTGTCAGATTGTACAGTTGTCTATTTTTATATATATTTATTTCTTTTATTTCATCTTTACTGCCACTGAGGTTAGAGAGTCACGCAATTTCAATTCTCTGTCTGTCCTTGCACATGTGGTAGAATTGACAATAAAGCAAACTTTGACTTTGACTTTGACATTTGGTTTGAGCGCAATCCTCAAACTTAGGTCAAAAAAGCCATTTAAGCCTTTTCACAGTGAGATCTATGCGATATGGCCGAGAAATGTAATTTTGATGTTAACTCCCAAACCGCTGCGCAGAAGTCAACCAAACTTCACCCAATAGTGTATTGTATCACATTCTAGTAGTTACATTTTAAAATTTCGTTCTAGGACATTTGGTTTGAGCGCAATTATTAAACTTAGGTCAAAAAAGCCATTTAAGCCTTTTCACAGTGAGATCTATGCGATATGGCCGAGAAATGTAATTTTGATGTTAACTCCCAAACCGCTGCGCAGAAGTCAACCAAACTTCACCCAATAGTGTATTGTATCACATTCTAGTAGTTACATTTTAAAATTTCGTTCTAGGACATTTGGTTTGAGCGCAATTATTAAACTTAGGTCAAAAAAGCCATTTAAGCCTTTTCACAGTGAGATCTATGCGATATGGCCGAGAAATGTAATTTTGATGTTAACTCCCAAACCGCTGCGCAGAAGTAAACCAAACTTCACCCATTAGTGTATTGTATCACAATCTAGTAGTTACATGTGGAAATTTGGTTCTAGGACATTTGATTTGAGCGCAATCCTCAAACTTAGGTCAAAAAAGCCATTTAAGCCTTTTCACAGTGAGATCTATGCGATATGGCCGAGAAATGTAATTTTGATGTTAACTCCCAAACCGCTGCGCAGAAGTCAACCAAACTTCACCCAATAGTGTATTGTATCACAATCTAGTAGTTACATTTGAAAATTTTGTTCTAGGACATTTTGTTTGAGCGCAAACCTCAAACTTAGGTCAAAAAAGCCATTTAAGCCTTTTCACAGTGAGATCTATGCGATATGGCCGAGAAATGTAATTTTGATGTTAACTCCCAAACCGCTGCGCAGAAGTCAACCAAACTTCACCCAATAGTGTATTGTATCACATTCTAGTAGTTACATTTGAAAATTTCGTTCTAGGACATTTGGTTTGAGCGCAATCATTAAACTTAGGTCAAAAAAGCCATTTAAGCCTTTTCACAGTGAGATCTATGCGATATGGCCGAGAAATGTAATTTTGATGTTAACTCCCAAACCGCTGCGCAGAAGTCAACCAAACTTCACCCAATAGTGTATTGTATCACATTCTAGTACTTACATGTGGAAATTTCGTTCTAGGACATTTGGTTTGAGCGCAATTATTAAACTTAGGTCAAAAAAGCCATTTAAGCCTTTTCACAGTGAGATCTATGCGATATGGCCGAGAAATGTAATTTTGATGTTAACTCCCAAACCGCTGCGCAGAAGTCAACCAAACTTCACCCAATAGTGTATTGTATCACAATCTAGTAGTTACATTTGAAAATTTTGTTCTAGGACATTTTGTTTGAGCGCAAACCTCAAACTTAGGTCAAAAAAGCCATTTAAGCCTTTTCACAGTGAGATCTATGCGATATGGCCGAGAAATGTAATTTTGATGTTAACTCCCAAACCGCTGCGCAGAAGTCAACCAAACTTCACCCAATAGTGTATTGTATCACATTCTAGTAGTTACATTTGAAAATTTCGTTCTAGGGCATTTGGTTTGAGCGCAATCATTAAACTTAGGTCAAAAAAAGCCATTTAAGCCTTTTCACAGTGAGATCTATGCGATATGGCCGAGAAATGTAATTTTGATGTTAACTCCCAAACCGCTGCGCAGAAGTCAACCAAACTTCACCCAATAGTGTATTGTATCAAAATCTAGTAGTTACATTTGGAAATTTAGTTCTAGGACATTTGATTTGAGCGCAATCTTCAAACTTAATTAAAAAAAGTCATTTAAGCCTTTTCACAGTGAGATCTATGCGATATGGCCGAGAAATGTAATTTTGATGTTTACTCCCAAACCGCTGCGCAGAAGTCAACCAAACTTCAACCATTAGTGTATTGTATCAAAATCTAGTAGTTACATGTGGAAATTTGGTTCTAGGACATTTGATTTGAGCGCAATCCTCAAACTTAGGTCAAAAAAGCCATTTAAGCCTTTTCACAGTGAGATCTATGCGATATGGCCGAGAAATGTAATTTTGATGTTAACTCCCAAACCGCTGCGCAGAAGTCAACCAAACTTCACCCAATAGTGTATTGTATCACATTCTAGTAGTTACATGTGGAAATTTCGTTCTAGGACATTTGGTTTGAGCGCAATCCTCAAACTTAGGTCAAAAAAGCCATTTAAGCCTTTTCACAGTGAGATCTATGCGATATGGCCGAGAAATGTAATTTTGATGTTAACTCCCAAACCGCTGCGCAGAAGTCAACCAAACTTCACCCAATAATGTATTGTATCACATTCTAGTAGTTACATTTTAAAATTTCGTTCTAGGACATTTGGTTTGAGCGCAATTATTAAACTTAGGTCAAAAAAGCCATTTAAGCCTTTTCACAGTGAGATCTATGCGATATGGCCGAGAAATGTAATTTTGATGTTAACTCCCAAACCGCTGCGCAGAAGTAAACCAAACTTCACCCATTAGTGTATTGTATCACAATCTAGTAGTTACATGTGGAAATTTGGTTCTAGGACATTTGATTTGAGCGCAATCCTCAAACTTAGGTCAAAAAAGCCATTTAAGCCTTTTCACAGTGAGATCTATGCGATATGGCCGAGAAATGTAATTTTGATGTTAACTCCCAAACCGCTGCGTAGAAGTCAACCAAACTTCACCCAATAGTGTATTGTATCACAATCTAGTAGTTACATTTGAAAATTTTGTTCTAGGACATTTTGTTTGAACGCAATCATCAAACTTAATTAAAAAAGTCATTTAAGCCTTTTCACAGTGAGATCTATGCGATATGGCCGAGAAATGTAATTTTGATGTTAACTCCCAAACCGCTGCGCAGAAGTCAACCAAACTTCACCCAATAGTGTATTGTATCACAATCTAGTAGTTACATTTGAAAATTTTGTTCTAGGACATTTTGTTTGAGCGCAAACCTCAAACTTAGGTCAAAAAAGCCATTTAAGCCTTTTCACAGTGAGATCTATGCGATATGGCCGAGAAATGTAATTTTGATGTTAACTCCCAAACCGCTGCGCAGAAGTCAACCAAACTTCACCCAATAGTGTATTGTATCACATTCTAGTAGTTACATTTGAAAATTTCGTTCTAGGACATTTGGTTTGAGCGCAATCATTAAACTTAGGTCAAAAAAACCATTTAAGCCTTTTCACAGTGAGATCTATGCGATATGGCCGAGAAATGTAATTTTGATGTTAACTCCCAAACCGCTGCGCAGAAGTCAACCAAACTTCACCCATTAGTGTATTGTATCACAATCTAGTAGTTACATGTGGAAATTTGGTTCTAGGACATTTGATTTGAGCGCAATCCTCAAACTTAGGTCAAAAAAGCCATTTAAGCCTTTTCACAGTGAGATCTATGCGATATGGCCGAGAAATGTAATTTTGATGTTAACTCCCAAACCGCTGCGCAGAAGTCAACCAAACTTCACCCATTAGTGTATTGTATCACAATCTAGTAGTTACATGTGGAAATTTGGTTATAGGACATTTGATTTGAGCGCAATCCTCAAACTTAGGTCAAAAAAGCCATTTAAGCCTTTTCACAGTGAGATCTATGCGATATGGCCGAGAAATGTAATTTTGATGTTAACTCCCAAACCGCTGCGCAGAAGTCAACCAAACTTCACCCAATAGTGTATTGTATCACATTCTAGTAGTTACATTTGAAAATTTCGTTCTAGGACATTTGGTTTGAGCGCAATCATTAAACTTAATTAAAAAAAGTCATTTAAGCCTTTTCACAGTGAGATCTATGCGATATGGCCGAGAAATGTAATTTTGATGTTAACTCCCAAACCGCTGCGCAGAAGTCAACCAAACTTCACCCAATAGTGTATTGTATCACAATCTAGTAGTTACATTTGAAAATTTTGTTCTAGGACATTTTGTTTGAACGCAATCATCAAACTTAATTAAAAAAGTCATTTAAGCCTTTTCACAGTGAGATCTATGCGATATGGCCGAGAAATGTAATTTTGATGTTAACTCCCAAACCGCTGCGCAGAAGTCAACCAAACTTCACCCATTAGTGTATTGTATCACAATCTAGTAGTTACATGTGGAAATTTGGTTATAGGACATTTGATTTGAGCGCAATCCTCAAACTTAGGTCAAAAAAGCCATTTAAGCCTTTTCACAGTGAGATCTATGCGATATGGCCGAGAAATGTAATTTTGATGTTAACTCCCAAACCACTGCGCAGAAGTCAACCAAACTTCACCCATTAGTGTATTGTATCACAATCTAGTAGTTACATGTGGAAATTTGGTTATAGGACATTTGATTTGAGCGCAATCCTCAAACTTAGGTCAAAAAAGCCATTTAAGCCTTTTCACAGTGAGATCTATGCGATATGGCCGAGAAATGTAATTTTGATGTTAACTCCCAAACCGCTGCGCAGAAGTCAACCAAACTTCACCCAATAGTGTATTGTATCACATTCTAGTAGTTACATTTGAAAATTTCGTTCTAGGACATTTGGTTTGAGCGCAATCATTAAACTTAATTAAAAAAAGTCATTTAAGCCTTTTCACAGTGAGATCTATGCGATATGGCCGAGAAATGTAATTTTGATGTTAACTCCCAAACCGCTGCGCAGAAGTCAACCAAACTTCACCCAATAGTGTATTGTACCACATTCTAGTAGTTACATTTGAAAATTTCGTTCTAGGACATTTGGTTTGAGCGCAATCATTAAACTTAGGTCAAAAAAGCCATTTAAGCCTTTTCACAGTGAGATCTATGCGATATGGCCGAGAAATGTAATTTTGATGTTAACTCCCAAACCGCTGCGCAGAAGTCAACCAAACTTCACCCAATAGTGTATTGTATCACAATCTAGTAGTTACATTTAAAAATTTTGTTCTAGGACATTTTGTTTGAACGCAATCATCAAACTTAATTAAAAAAGTCATTTAAGCCTTTTCACAGTGAGATCTATGCGATATGGCCGAGAAATGTAATTTTGATGTTAACTCCCAAACCGCTGCGCAGAAGTCAACCAAACTTCACCCAATAGTGTATTGTATCACAATCTAGTAGTTACATTTAAAAATTTTGTTCTAGGACATTTTGTTTGAACGCAATCATCAAACTTAATTAAAAAAGTCATTTAAGCCTTTTCACAGTGAGATCTATGCGATATGGCCGAGAAATGTAATTTTGATGTTAACTCCCAAACCGCTGCGCAGAAGTCAACCAAACTTCACCCAATAGTGTATTGTATCACAATCTAGTAGTTACATTTGAAAATTTTGTTCTAGGAAATTTTGTTTGAGCGCAATCATCAAACTTAATTAAAAAAGTCATTTAAGCCTTTTCACAGTGAGATCTATGCGATATGGCCGAGAAATGTAATTTTGATGTTAACTCCCAAACCGCTGCGCAGAAGTCAACCAAACTTCACTCATTAGTGTATTGTATCACAATCTAGTAGTTACATGTGGAAATTTGGTTCTAGGACATTTGATTTGAGCGCAATCCTCAAACTTAGGTCAAAAAAGCCATTTAAGCCTTTTCACAGTGAGATCTATGCGATATGGCCGAGAAATGTAATTTTGATGTTAACTCCCAAACCGCTGCGCAGAAGTCAACCAAACTTCACCCAATAGTGTATTGTATCACATTCTAGTACTTACATGTGGAAATTTCGTTGTAGGACATTTGGTTTGAGCGCAATCCTCAAACTTAGGTCAAAAAAGCCATTTAAGCCTTTTCACAGTGAGATCTATGCGATATGGCCGAGAAATGTAATTTTGATGTTAACTCCCAAACCGCTGCGCAGAAGTCAACCAAACTTCACCCAATAGTGTATTGTATCACATTCTAGTAGTTACATTTTAAAATTTCGTTCTAGGACATTTGGTTTGAGCGCAATTATTAAACTTAGGTCAAAAAAGCCATTTAAGCCTTTTCACAGTGAGATCTATGCGATATGGCCGAGAAATGTAATTTTGATGTTAACTCCCAAACCGCTGCGCAGAAGTAAACCAAACTTCACCCATTAGTGTATTGTATCACAATCTAGTAGTTACATGTGGAAATTTGGTTCTAGGACATTTGATTTGAGCGCAATCCTCAAACTTAGGTCAAAAAAGCCATTTAAGCCTTTTCACAGTGAGATCTATGCGATATGGCCGAGAAATGTAATTTTGATGTTAACTCCCAAACCGCTGCGCAGAAGTCAACCAAACTTCACCCAATAGTGTATTGTATCACAATCTAGTAGTTACATTTGAAAATTTTGTTCTAGGACATTTTGTTTGAACGCAATCATCAAACTTAATTAAAAAAGTCATTTAAGCCTTTTCACAGTGAGATCTATGCGATATGGCCGAGAAATGTAATTTTGATGTTAACTCCCAAACCGCTGCGCAGAAGTCAACCAAACTTCACCCATTAGTGTATTGTATCACAATCTAGTAGTTACATGTGGAAATTTGGTTATAGGACATTTGATTTGAGCGCAATCCTCAAACTTAGGTCAAAAAAGCCATTTAAGCCTTTTCACAGTGAGATCTATGCGATATGGCCGAGAAATGTAATTTTGATGTTAACTCCCAAACCACTGCGCAGAAGTCAACCAAACTTCACCCATTAGTGTATTGTATCACAATCTAGTAGTTACATGTGGAAATTTGGTTATAGGACATTTGATTTGAGCGCAATCCTCAAACTTAGGTCAAAAAAGCCATTTAAGCCTTTTCACAGTGAGATCTATGCGATATGGCCGAGAAATGTAATTTTGATGTTAACTCCCAAACCGCTGCGCAGAAGTCAACCAAACTTCACCCAATAGTGTATTGTATCACATTCTAGTAGTTACATTTGAAAATTTCGTTCTAGGACATTTGGTTTGAGCGCAATCATTAAACTTAATTAAAAAAAGTCATTTAAGCCTTTTCACAGTGAGATCTATGCGATATGGCCGAGAAATGTAATTTTGATGTTAACTCCCAAACCGCTGCGCAGAAGTCAACCAAACTTCACCCAATAGTGTATTGTACCACATTCTAGTAGTTACATTTGAAAATTTCGTTCTAGGACATTTGGTTTGAGCGCAATCATTAAACTTAGGTCAAAAAAGCCATTTAAGCCTTTTCACAGTGAGATCTATGCGATATGGCCGAGAAATGTAATTTTGATGTTAACTCCCAAACCGCTGCGCAGAAGTCAACCAAACTTCACCCAATAGTGTATTGTATCACAATCTAGTAGTTACATTTAAAAATTTTGTTCTAGGACATTTTGTTTGAACGCAATCATCAAACTTAATTAAAAAAGTCATTTAAGCCTTTTCACAGTGAGATCTATGCGATATGGCCGAGAAATGTAATTTTGATGTTAACTCCCAAACCGCTGCGCAGAAGTCAACCAAACTTCACCCAATAGTGTATTGTATCACAATCTAGTAGTTACATTTAAAAATTTTGTTCTAGGACATTTTGTTTGAACGCAATCATCAAACTTAATTAAAAAAGTCATTTAAGCCTTTTCACAGTGAGATCTATGCGATATGGCCGAGAAATGTAATTTTGATGTTAACTCCCAAACCGCTGCGCAGAAGTCAACCAAACTTCACCCAATAGTGTATTGTATCACAATCTAGTAGTTACATTTGAAAATTTTGTTCTAGGAAATTTTGTTTGAGCGCAATCATCAAACTTAATTAAAAAAGTCATTTAAGCCTTTTCACAGTGAGATCTATGCGATATGGCCGAGAAATGTAATTTTGATGTTAACTCCCAAACCGCTGCGCAGAAGTCAACCAAACTTCACTCATTAGTGTATTGTATCACAATCTAGTAGTTACATGTGGAAATTTGGTTCTAGGACATTTGATTTGAGCGCAATCCTCAAACTTAGGTCAAAAAAGCCATTTAAGCCTTTTCACAGTGAGATCTATGCGATATGGCCGAGAAATGTAATTTTGATGTTAACTCCCAAACCGCTGCGCAGAAGTCAACCAAACTTCACCCAATAGTGTATTGTATCACATTCTAGTACTTACATGTGGAAATTTCGTTGTAGGACATTTGGTTTGAGCGCAATCCTCAAACTTAGGTCAAAAAAGCCATTTAAGCCTTTTCACAGTGAGATCTATGCGATATGGCCGAGAAATGTAATTTTGATGTTAACTCCCAAACCGCTGCGCAGAAGTCAACCAAACTTCACCCAATAGTGTATTGTATCACATTCTAGTAGTTACATTTTAAAATTTCGTTCTAGGACATTTGGTTTGAGCGCAATTATTAAACTTAGGTCAAAAAAGCCATTTAAGCCTTTTCACAGTGAGATCTATGCGATATGGCCGAGAAATGTAATTTTGATGTTAACTCCCAAACCGCTGCGCAGAAGTAAACCAAACTTCACCCATTAGTGTATTGTATCACAATCTAGTAGTTACATGTGGAAATTTGGTTCTAGGACATTTGATTTGAGCGCAATCCTCAAACTTAGGTCAAAAAAGCCATTTAAGCCTTTTCACAGTGAGATCTATGCGATATGGCCGAGAAATGTAATTTTGATGTTAACTCCCAAACCGCTGCGCAGAAGTCAACCAAACTTCACCCAATAGTGTATTGTATCACAATCTAGTAGTTACATTTGAAAATTTTGTTCTAGGACATTTTGTTTGAACGCAATCATCAAACTTAATTAAAAAAGTCATTTAAGCCTTTTCACAGTGAGATCTATGCGATATGGCCGAGAAATGTAATTTTGATGTTAACTCCCAAACCGCTGCGCAGAAGTCAACCAAACTTCACCCAATAGTGTATTGTATCACAATCTAGTAGTTACATTTGAAAATTTTGTTCTAGGACATTTTGTTTGAGCGCAAACCTCAAACTTAGGTCAAAAAAGCCATTTAAGCCTTTTCACAGTGAGATCTATGCGATATGGCCGAGAAATGTAATTTTGATGTTAACTCCCAAACCGCTGCGCAGAAGTCAACCAAACTTCACCCAATAGTGTATTGTATCACATTCTAGTAGTTACATTTGAAAATTTCGTTCTAGGACATTTGGTTTGAGCGCAATCATTAAACTTAGGTCAAAAAAGCCATTTAAGCCTTTTCACAGTGAGATCTATGCGATATGGCCGAGAAATGTAATTTTGATGTTAACTCCCAAACCGCTGCGCAGAAGTCAACCAAACTTCACCCAATAGTGTATTGTATCACATTCTAGTAGTTACATTTGAAAATTTTGTTCTAGGACATTTGGTTTGAGCGCAATTATTAAACTTAGGTGAAAAAAGCCATTTAAGCCTTTTCACAGTGAGATCTATGCGATATGGCCGAGAAATGTAATTTTGATGTTAACTCCCAAACCGCTGCGCAGAAGTCAACCAAACTTCACCCATTAGTGTATTGTATCACAATCTAGTAGTTACATGTGGAAATTTGGTTATAGGACATTTGATTTAAGCGCAATCCTCAAACTTAGGTCAAAAAAGCCATTTAAGCCTTTTCACAGTGAGACCTATGCGATATGGCCGAGAAATGTAATTTTGATGTTAACTCCCAAACCACTGCGCAGAAGTCAACCAAACTTCACCCATTAGTGTATTGTATCACAATCTAGTAGTTACATGTGGAAATTTGGTTATAGGACATTTGATTTGAGCGCAATCCTCAAACTTAGGTCAAAAAAGCCATTTAAGCCTTTTCACAGTGAGATCTATGCGATATGGCCGAGAAATGTAATTTTGATGTTAACTCCCAAACCGCTGCGCAGAAGTCAACCAAACTTCACCCAATAGTGTATTGTATCACATTCTAGTAGTTACATTTGAAAATTTCGTTCTAGGACATTTGGTTTGAGCGCAATCATTAAACTTAATTAAAAAAAGTCATTTAAGCCTTTTCACAGTGAGATCTATGCGATATGGCCGAGAAATGTAATTTTGATGTTAACTCCCAAACCGCTGCGCAGAAGTCAACCAAACTTCACCCAATAGTGTATTGTATCACATTCTAGTAGTTACATTTGAAAATTTCGTTCTAGGACATTTGGTTTGAGCGCAATCATTAAACTTAGGTCAAAAAAGCCATTTAAGCCTTTTCACAGTGAGATCTATGCGATATGGCCGAGAAATGTAATTTTGATGTTAACTCCCAAACCGCTGCGCAGAAGTCAACCAAACTTCACCCAATAGTGTATTGTATCACAATCTAGTAGTTACATTTAAAAATTTTGTTCTAGGACATTTTGTTTGAACGCAATCATCAAACTTAATTAAAAAAGTCATTTAAGCCTTTTCACAGTGAGATCTATGCGATATGGCCGAGAAATGTAATTTTGATGTTAACTCCCAAACCGCTGCGCAGAAGTCAACCAAACTTCACCCAATAGTGTATTGTATCACAATCTAGTAGTTACATTTAAAAATTTTGTTCTAGGACATTTTGTGTGAACGCAATCATCAAACTTAATTAAAAAAGTCATTTAAGCCTTTTCACAGTGAGATCTATGCGATATGGCCGAGAAATGTAATTTTGATGTTAACTCCCAAACCGCTGCGCAGAAGTCAACCAAACTTCACCCAATAGTGTATTGTATCACAATCTAGTAGTTACATTTGAAAATTTTGTTCTAGGAAATTTTGTTTGAGCGCAATCATCAAACTTAATTAAAAAAGTCATTTAAGCCTTTTCACAGTGAGATCTATGCGATATGGCCGAGAAATGTAATTTTGATGTTAACTCCCAAACCGCTGCGCAGAAGTCAACCAAACTTCACTCATTAGTGTATTGTATCACAATCTAGTAGTTACATGTGGAAATTTGGTTCTAGGACATTTGATTTGAGCGCAATCCTCAAACTTAGGTCAAAAAAGCCATTTAAGCCTTTTCACAGTGAGATCTATGCGATATGGCCGAGAAATGTAATTTTGATGTTAACTCCCAAACCGCTGCGCAGAAGTCAACCAAACTTCACCCAATAGTGTATTGTATCACATTCTAGTACTTACATGTGGAAATTTCGTTCTAGGACATTTGGTTTGAGCGCAATCCTCAAACTTAGGTCAAAAAAGCCATTTAAGCCTTTTCACAGTGAGATCTATGCGATATGGCCGAGAAATGTAATTTTGATGTTAACTCCCAAACCGCTGCGCAGAAGTCAACCAAACTTCACCCAATAGTGTATTGTATCACATTCTAGTAGTTACATTTTAAAATTTCGTTCTAGGACATTTGGTTTGAGCGCAATTATTAAACTTAGGTCAAAAAAGCCATTTAAGCCTTTTCACAGTGAGATCTATGCGATATGGCCGAGAAATGTAATTTTGATGTTAACTCCCAAACCGCTGCGCAGAAGTAAACCAAACTTCACCCATTAGTGTATTGTATCACAATCTAGTAGTTACATGTGGAAATTTGGTTCTAGGACATTTGATTTGAGCGCAATCCTCAAACTTAGGTCAAAAAAGCCATTTAAGCCTTTTCACAGTGAGATCTATGCGATATGGCCGAGAAATGTAATTTTGATGTTAACTCCCAAACCGCTGCGCAGAAGTCAACCAAACTTCACCCAATAGTGTATTGTATCACAATCTAGTAGTTACATTTGAAAATTTTGTTCTAGGACATTTTGTTTGAACGCAATCATCAAACTTAATTAAAAAAGTCATTTAAGCCTTTTCACAGTGAGATCTATGCGATATGGCCGAGAAATGTAATTTTGATGTTAACTCCCAAACCGCTGCGCAGAAGTCAACCAAACTTCACCCAATAGTGTATTGTATCACAATCTAGTAGTTACATTTGAAAATTTTGTTCTAGGACATTTTGTTTGAGCGCAAACCTCAAACTTAGGTCAAAAAAGCCATTTAAGCCTTTTCACAGTGAGATCTATGCGATATGGCCGAGAAATGTAATTTTGATGTTAACTCCCAAACCGCTGCGCAGAAGTCAACCAAACTTCACCCAATAGTGTATTGTATCACATTCTAGTAGTTACATTTGAAAATTTCGTTCTAGGACATTTGGTTTGAGCGCAATCATTAAACTTAGGTCAAAAAAGCCATTTAAGCCTTTTCACAGTGAGATCTATGCGATATGGCCGAGAAATGTAATTTTGATGTTAACTCCCAAACCGCTGCGCAGAAGTCAACCAAACTTCACCCAATAGTGTATTGTATCACATTCTAGTAGTTACATTTGAAAATTTTGTTCTAGGACATTTGGTTTGAGCGCAATTATTAAACTTAGGTCAAAAAAGCCATTTAAGCCTTTTCACAGTGAGATCTATGCGATATGGCCGAGAAATGTAATTTTGATGTTAACTCCCAAACCGCTGCGCAGAAGTCAACCAAACTTCACCCAATAGTGTATTGTATCACAATCTAGTAGTTACATTTGAAAATTTTGTTCTAGGACATTTTGTTTGAGCGCAAACCTCAAACTTAGGTCAAAAAAGCCATTTAAGCCTTTTCACAGTGAGATCTATGCGATATGGCCGAGAAATGTAATTTTGATGTTAACTCCCAAACCGCTGCGCAGAAGTCAACCAAACTTCACCCAATAGTGTATTGTATCACATTCTAGTAGTTACATTTGAAAATTTCGTTCTAGGGCATTTGGTTTGAGCGCAATCATTAAACTTAGGTCAAAAAAAGCCATTTAAGCCTTTTCACAGTGAGATCTATGCGATATGGCCGAGAAATGTAATTTTGATGTTAACTCCCAAACCGCTGCGCAGAAGTCAACCAAACTTCACCCAATAGTGTATTGTATCAAAATTTAGTAGTTACATTTGGAAATTTAGTTCTAGGACATTTGATTTGAGCGCAATCTTCAAACTTAATTAAAAAAAGTCATTTAAGCCTTTTCACAGTGAGATCTATGCGATATGGCCGAGAAATGTAATTTTGATGTTTACTCCCAAACCGCTGCGCAGAAGTCAACCAAACTTCAACCATTAGTGTATTGTATCAAAATCTAGTAGTTACATGTGGAAATTTGGTTCTAGGACATTTGATTTGAGCGCAATCCTCAAACTTAGGTCAAAAAAGCCATTTAAGCCTTTTCACAGTGAGATCTATGCGATATGGCCGAGAAATGTAATTTTGATGTTAACTCCCAAACCGCTGCGCAGAAGTCAACCAAACTTCACCCAATAGTGTATTGTATCACATTCTAGTAGTTACATGTGGAAATTTCGTTCTAGGACATTTGGTTTGAGCGCAATCCTCAAACTTAGGTCAAAAAAGCCATTTAAGCCTTTTCACAGTGAGATCTATGCGATATGGCCGAGAAATGTAATTTTGATGTTAACTCCCAAACCGCTGCGCAGAAGTCAACCAAACTTCACCCAATAGTGTATTGTATCACAATCTAGTAGTTACATTTGAAAATTTTGTTCTAGGACATTTTGTTTGAACGCAATCATCAAACTTAATTAAAAAAGTCATTTAAGCCTTTTCACAGTGAGATCTATGCGATATGGCCGAGAAATGTAATTTTGATGTTAACTCCCAAACCGCTGCGCAGAAGTCAACCAAACTTCACCCAATAGTGTATTGTATCACAATCTAGTAGTTACATTTGAAAATTTTGTTCTAGGACATTTTGTTTGAGCGCAAACCTCAAACTTAGGTCAAAAAAGCCATTTAAGCCTTTTCACAGTGAGATCTATGCGATATGGCCGAGAAATGTAATTTTGATGTTAACTCCCAAACCGCTGCGCAGAAGTCAACCAAACTTCACCCAATAGTGTATTGTATCACATTCTAGTAGTTACATGTGGAAATTTCGTTCTAGGACATTTGGTTTGAGCGCAATCCTCAAACTTAGGTCAAAAAAGCCATTTAAGCCTTTTCACAGTGAGATCTATGCGATATGGCCGAGAAATGTAATTTTGATGTTAACTCCCAAACCGCTGCGCAGAAGTCAACCAAACTTCACCCAATAGTGTATTGTATCACAATCTAGTAGTTACATTTGAAAATTTTGTTCTAGGACATTTTGTTTGAACGCAATCATCAAACTTAATTAAAAAAGTCATTTAAGCCTTTTCACAGTGAGATCTATGCGATATGGCCGAGAAATGTAATTTTGATGTTAACTCCCAAACCGCTGCGCAGAAGTCAACCAAACTTCACCCAATAGTGTATTGTATCACAATCTAGTAGTTACATTTGAAAATTTTGTTCTAGGACATTTTGTTTGAGCGCAAACCTCAAACTTAGGTCAAAAAAGCCATTTAAGCCTTTTCACAGTGAGATCTATGCGATATGGCCGAGAAATGTAATTTTGATGTTAACTCCCAAACCGCTGCGCAGAAGTCAACCAAACTTCACCCAATAGTGTATTGTATCACATTCTAGTAGTTACATTTGAAAATTTCGTTCTAGGACATTTGGTTTGAGCGCAATCATTAAACTTAGGTCAAAAAAGCCATTTAAGCCTTTTCACAGTGAGATCTATGCGATATGGCCGAGAAATGTAATTTTGATGTTAACTCCCAAACCGCTGCGCAGAAGTCAACCAAACTTCACCCATTAGTGTATTGTATCACAATCTAGTAGTTACATGTGGAAATTTGGTTATAGGACATTTGATTTGAGCGCAATCCTCAAACTTAGGTCAAAAAAGCCATTTAAGCCTTTTCACAGTGAGATCTATGCGATATGGCCGAGAAATGTAATTTTGATGTTAACTCCCAAACCGCTGCGCAGAAGTCAACCAAACTTCACCCAATAGTGTATTGTATCACATTCTAGTAGTTACATTTGAAAATTTCGTTCTAGGACATTTGGTTTGAGCGCAATCATTAAACTTAATTAAAAAAAGTCATTTAAGCCTTTTCACAGTGAGATCTATGCGATATGGCCGAGAAATGTAATTTTGATGTTAACTCCCAAACCGCTGCGCAGAAGTCAACCAAACTTCACCCAATAGTGTATTGTATCACAATCTAGTAGTTACATTTGAAAATTTTGTTCTAGGACATTTTGTTTGAACGCAATCATCAAACTTAATTAAAAAAGTCATTTAAGCCTTTTCACAGTGAGATCTATGCGATATGGCCGAGAAATGTAATTTTGATGTTAACTCCCAAACCGCTGCGCAGAAGTCAACCAAACTTCACCCAATAGTGTATTGTATCACAATCTAGTAGTTACATTTGAAAATTTTGTTCTAGGAAATTTTGTTTGAGCGCAATCATCAAACTTAATTAAAAAAGTCATTTAAGCCTTTTCACAGTGAGATCTATGCGATATGGCCGAGAAATGTAATTTTGATGTTAACTCCCAAACCGCTGCGCAGAAGTCAACCAAACTTCACCCATTAGTGTATTGTATCACAATCTAGTAGTTACATGTGGAAATTTGGTTCTAGGACATTTGGTTTGAGCGCAATCATTAAACTTAGGTCAAAAAAGCCATTTAAGCCTTTTCACAGTGAGATCTATGCGATATGGCCGAGAAATGTAATTTTGATGTTAACTCCCAAACCGCTGCGCAGAAGTCAACCAAACTTCACCCAATAGTGTATTGTATCAAAATCTAGTAGTTACATTTGGAAATTTAGTTCTAGGACATTTGATTTGAGCGCAATCTTCAAACTTAATTAAAAAAAGTCATTTAAGCCTTTTCACAGTGAGATCTATGCGATATGGCCGAGAAATGTAATTTTGATGTTTACTCCCAAACCGCTGCGCAGAAGTCAACCAAACTTCACCCAATAGTGTATTGTATCACATTCTAGTAGTTACATGTGGAAATTTCTTTCTAGGACATTTGGTTTGAGCGCAATCCTCAAACTTAGGTCAAAAAAGCCATTTAAGCCTTTTCACAGTGAGATCTATGCGATATGGCCGAGAAATGTAATTTTGATGTTAACTCCCAAACCGCTGCGCAGAAGTCAACCAAACTTCACCCATTAGTGTATTGTATCACAATCTAGTAGTTACATGTGGAAATTTGGTTATAGGACATTTGATTTGAGCGCAATCCTCAAACTTAGGTCAAAAAAGCCATTTAAGCCTTTTCACAGTGAGATCTATGCGATATGGCCGAGAAATGTAATTTTGATGTTAACTCCCAAACCGCTGCGCAGAAGTCAACCAAACTTCACCTAATAGTGTATTGTATCACCTTCTAGTAGTTACATTTGAAAATTTCGTTCTAGGACATTTGGTTTGAGCGCAATCATTAAACTTAATTAAAAAAAGTCATTTAAGCCTTTTCACAGTGAGATCTATGCGATATGGCCGAGAAATGTAATTTTGATGTTAACTCCCAAACCGCTGCGCAGAAGTCAACCAAACTTCACCCAATAGTGTATTGTATCACAATCTAGTAGTTACATTTGAAAATTTTGTTCTAGGACATTTTGTTTGAACGCAATCATCAAACTTAATTAAAAAAGTCATTTAAGCCTTTTCACAGTGAGATCTATGCGATATGGCCGAGAAATGTAATTTTGATGTTAACTCCCAAACCGCTGCGCAGAAGTCAACCAAACTTCACCCAATAGTGTATTGTATCACAATCTAGTAGTTACATTTGAAAATTTTGTTCTAGGAAATTTTGTTTGAGCGCAATCATCAAACTTAATTAAAAAAGTCATTTAAGCCTTTTCACAGTGAGATCTATGCGATATGGCCGAGAAATGTAATTTTGATGTTAACTCCCAAACCGCTGCGCAGAAGTCAACCAAACTTCACCCATTAGTGTATTGTATCACAATCTAGTAGTTACATGTGGAAATTTGGTTCTAGGACATTTGATTTGAGCGCAATCCTCAAACTTAGGTCAAAAAAGCCATTTAAGCCTTTTCACAGTGAGATCTATGCGATATGGCCGAGAAATGTAATTTTGATGTTAACTCCCAAACCGCTGCGCAGAAGTCAACCAAACTTCACCCAATAGTGTATTGTATCACATTCTAGTAGTTACATTTGAAAATTTCGTTCTAGGACATTTGGTTTGAGCGCAATCATTAAACTTAGGTCAAAAAAGCCATTTAAGCCTTTTCACAGTGAGATCTATGCGATATGGCCGAGAAATGTAATTTTGATGTTAACTCCCAAACCGCTGCGCAGAAGTCAACCAAACTTCACCCAATAGTGTATTGTATCACAATCTAGTAGTTACATTTGAAAATTTTGTTCTAGGACATTTTGTTTGAACGCAATTATCAAACTTAATTAAAAAAGTCATTTAAGCCTTTTCACAGTGAGATCTATGCGATATGGCCGAGAAATGTAATTTTGATGTTAACTCCCAAACCGCTGCGCAGAAGTCAACCAAACTTCACCCATTATTGTATTGTATCGCAATCTAGTAGTTACATGTGGAAATTTGGTTCTAGGACATTTGATTTGAGCGCAATCCTCAAACTTAGGTCAAAAAAGCCATTTAAGCCTTTTCACAGTGAGATCTATGCGATATGGCCGAGAAATGTAATTTTGATGTTAACTCCCAAACCGCTGCGCAGAAGTCAACCAAACTTCACCCAATAATGTATTGTATCACATTCTAGTAGTTACATTTTAAAATTTCGTTCTAGGACATTTGGTTTGAGCGCAATTATTAAACTTAGGTCAAAAAAGCCATTTAAGCCTTTTCACAGTGAGATCTATGCGATATGGCCGAGAAATGTAATTTTGATGTTAACTCCCAAACCGCTGCGCAGAAGTCAACCAAACTTCACCCATTAGTGTATTGTATCACAATCTAGTAGTTACATGTGGAAATTTGGTTCTAGGACATTTGATTTGAGCGCAATCCTCAAACTTAGGTCAAAAAAGCCATTTAAGCCTTTTCACAGTGAGATCTATGCGATATGGCCGAGAAATGTAATTTTGATGTTAACTCCCAAACCGCTGCGCAGAAGTCAACCAAACTTCACCCAATAGTGTATTGTATCACAATCTAGTAGTTACATTTGAAAATTTTGTTCTAGGACATTTTGTTTGAACGCAATCATCAAACTTAATTAAAAAAGTCATTTAAGCCTTTTCACAGTGAGATCTATGCGATATGGCCGAGAAATGTAATTTTGATGTTAACTCCCAAACCGCTGCGCAGAAGTCAACCAAACTTCACCCAATAGTGTATTGTATCACAATCTAGTAGTTACATTTGAAAATTTTGTTCTAGGACATTTTGTTTGAGCGCAAACCTCAAACTTAGGTCAAAAAAGCCATTTAAGCCTTTTCACAGTGAGATCTATGCGATATGGCCGAGAAATGTAATTTTGATGTTAACTCCCAAACCGCTCCGCAGAAGTCAACCAAACTTCACCCAATAGTGTATTGTATCACATTCTAGTAGTTACATTTGAAAATTTCGTTCTAGGACATTTGGTTTGAGCGCAATCATTAAACTTAATTAAAAAAAGTCATTTAAGCCTTTTCACAGTGAGATCTATGCGATATGGCCGAGAAATGTAATTTTGATGTTAACTCCCAAACCGCTGCGCAGAAGTCAACCAAACTTCACCCAATAGTGTATTGTATCACAATCTAGTAGTTACATTTGAAAATTTTGTTCTAGGACATTTTGTTTGAACGCAATCATCAAACTTAATTAAAAAAGTCATTTAAGCCTTTTCACAGTGAGATCTATGCGATATGGCCGAGAAATGTAATTTTGATGTTAACTCCCAAACCGCTGCGCAGAAGTCAACCAAACTTCACCCAATAGTGTATTGTATCACAATCTAGTAGTTACATTTGAAAATTTTGTTCTAGGAAATTTTGTTTGAGCGCAATCATCAAACATAATTAAAAAAGTCATTTAAGCCTTTTCACAGTGAGATCTATGCGATATGGCCGAGAAATGTAATTTTGATGTTAACTCCCAAACCGCTGCGCAGAAGTCAACCAAACTTCACCCATTAGTGTATTGTATCACAATCTAGTAGTTACATGTGGAAATTTGGTTCTAGGACATTTGATTTGAGCGCAATCCTCAAACTTAGGTCAAAAAAGCCATTTAAGCCTTTTCACAGTGAGATCTATGCGATATGGCCGAGAAATGTAATTTTGATGTTAACTCCCAAACCGCTGCGCAGAAGTCAACCAAACTTCACCCAATAGTGTATTGTATCACATTCTAGTAGTTACATTTGAAAATTTCGTTCTAGGACATTTGGTTTGAGCGCAATCATTAAACTTAGGTCAAAAAAGCCATTTAAGCCTTTTCACAGTGAGATCTATGCGATATGGCCGAGAAATGTAATTTTGATGTTAACTCCCAAACCGCTGCGCAGAAGTCAACCAAACTTCACCCAATAGTGTATTGTATCACAATCTAGTAGTTACATTTGAAAATTTTGTTCTAGGACATTTTGTTTGAACGCAATCATCAAACTTAATTAAAAAAGTCATTTAAGCCTTTTCACAGTGAGATCTATGCGATATGGCCGAGAAATGTAATTTTGATGTTAACTCCCAAACCGCTGCGCAGAAGTCAACCAAACTTCACCCATTATTGTATTGTATCACAATCTAGTAGTTACATGTGGAAATTTGGTTCTAGGACATTTGATTTGAGCGCAATCCTCAAACTTAGGTCAAAAAAGCCATTTAAGCCTTTTCACAGTGAGATCTATGCGATATGGCCGAGAAATGTAATTTTGATGTTAACTCCCAAACCGCTGCGCAGAAGTCAACCAAACTTCACCCATTAGTGTATTGTATCACAATCTAGTAGTTACATGTGGAAATTTGGTTATAGGACATTTGATTTGAGCGCAATCCTCAAACTTAGGTCAAAAAAGCCATTTAAGCCTTTTCACAGTGAGATCTATGCGATATGGCCGAGAAATGTAATTTTGATGTTAACTCCCAAACCGCTGCGCAGAAGTCAACCAAACTTCACCCAATAGTGTATTGTATCACATTCTAGTAGTTACATTTGAAAATTTCGTTCTAGGACATTTGGTTTGAGCGCAATCATTAAACTTAATTAAAAAAAGTCATTTAAGCCTTTTCACAGTGAGATCTATGCGATATGGCCGAGAAATGTAATTTTGATGTTAACTCCCAAACCGCTGCGCAGAAGTCAACCAAACTTCACCCAATAGTGTATTGTATCACAATCTAGTAGTTACATTTGAAAATTTTGTTCTAGGACATTTTGTTTGAACGCAATCATCAAACTTAATTAAAAAAGTCATTTAAGCCTTTTCACAGTGAGATCTATGCGATATGGCCGAGAAATGTAATTTTGATGTTAACTCCCAAACCGCTGCGCAGAAGTCAACCAAACTTCACCCAATAGTGTATTGTATCACAATCTAGTAGTTACATTTGAAAATTTTGTTCTAGGAAATTTTGTTTGAGCGCAATCATCAAACTTAATTTAAAAAGTCATTTAAGCCTTTTCACAGTGAGATCTATGCGATATGGCCGAGAAATGTAATTTTGATGTTAACTCCCAAACCGCTGCGCAGAAGTCAACCAAACTTCACCCATTAGTGTATTGTATCACATTCTAGTAGTTACATTTGAAAATTTCGTTCTAGGACATTTGGTTTGAGCGCAATCATTAAACTTAATTAAAAAAAGTCATTTAAGCCTTTTCACAGTGAGATCTATGCGATATGGCCGAGAAATGTAATTTTGATGTTAACTCCCAAACCGCTGCGCAGAAGTCAACCAAACTTCACCCAATAGTGTATTGTATCACATTCTAGTAGTTACATTTGAAAATTTCGTTCTAGGACATTTGGTTTGAGCGCAATCATTAAACTTAGGTCAAAAAAGCCATTTAAGCCTTTTCACAGTGAGATCTATGCGATATGGCCGAGAAATGTAATTTTGATGTTAACTCCCAAACCGCTGCGCAGAAGTCAACCAAACTTCACCCAATAGTGTATTGTATCACATTCTAGTAGTTACATTTGAAAATTTCGTTCTAGGACATTTGGTTTGAGCGCAATCATTAAACTTAATTAAAAAAAGTCATTTAAGCCTTTTCACAGTGAGATCTATGCGATATGGCCGAGAAATGTAATTTTGATGTTAACTCCCAAACCGCTGCGCAGAAGTCAACCAAACTTCACCCAATAGTGTATTGTATCACAATCTAGTAGTTACATTTGAAAATTTTGTTCTAGGACATTTTGTTTGAACGCAATCATCAAACTTAATTAAAAAAAGTCATTTAAGCCTTTTCACAGTGAGATCTATGCGATATGGCCGAGAAATGTAATTTTGATGTTAACTCCCAAACCGCTGCGCAGAAGTCAACCAAACTTCACCCAATAGTGTATTGTATCACCTTCTAGTAGTTACATTTGAAAATTTCGTTCTAGGACATTTGGTTTGAGCGCAATCATTAAACTTAATTAAAAAAAGTCATTTAAGCCTTTTCACAGTGAGATCTATGCGATATGGCCGAGAAATGTAATTTTGATGTTAACTCCCAAACCGCTGCGCAGAAGTCAACCAAACTTCACCCAATAGTGTATTGTATCACAATCTAGTAGTTACATTTGAAAATTTTGTTCTAGGACATTTTGTTTGAACGCAATCATCAAACTTAATTAAAAAAGTCATTTAAGCCTTTTCACAGTGAGATCTATGCGATATGGCCGAGAAATGTAATTTTGATGTTAACTCCCAAACCGCTGCGCAGAAGTCGACCAAACTTCACCCAATAGTGTATTGTATCACAATCTAGTAGTTACATTTGAAAATTTTGTTCTAGGAAATTTTGTTTGAGCGCAATCATCAAACTTAATTAAAAAAGTCATTTAAGCCTTTTCACAGTGAGATCTATGCGATATGGCCGAGAAATGTAATTTTGATGTTAACTCCCAAACCGCTGCGCAGAAGTCAACCAAACTTCACCCATTAGTGTATTGTATCACAATCTAGTAGTTACATGTGGAAATTTGGTTCTAGGACATTTGATTTGAGCGCAATCCTCAAACTTAGGTCAAAAAAGCCATTTAAGCCTTTTCACAGTGAGATCTATGCGATATGGCCGAGAAATGTAATTTTGATGTTAACTCCCAAACCGCTGCGCAGAAGTCAACCAAACTTCACCCAATAGTGTATTGTATCACATTCTAGTAGTTACATTTGAAAATTTCGTTCTAGGACATTTGGTTTGAGCGCAATCATTAAACTTAGGTCAAAAAAGCCATTTAAGCCTTTTCACAGTGAGATCTATGCAATATGGCCGAGAAATGTAATTTTGATGTTAACTCCCAAACCGCTGCGCAGAAGTCAACCAAACTTCACCCAATAGTGTATTGTATCACAATCTAGTAGTTACATTTGAAAATTTTGTTCTAGGACATTTTGTTTGAACGCAATCATCAAACTTAATTAAAAAAGTCATTTAAGCCTTTTCACAGTGAGATCTATGCGATATGGCCGAGAAATGTAATTTTGATGTTAACTCCCAAACCGCTGCGCAGAAGTCAACCAAACTTCACCCATTATTGTATTGTATCACAATCTAGTAGTTACATGTGGAAATTTGGTTCTAGGACATTTGATTTGAGCGCAATCCTCAAACTTAGGTCAAAAAAGCCATTTAAGCCTTTTCACAGTGAGATCTATGCGATATGGCCGAGAAATGTAATTTTGATGTTAACTCCCAAACCGCTGCGCAGAAGTCAACCAAACTTCACCCAATAATGTATTGTATCACATTCTAGTAGTTACATTTTAAAATTTCGTTCTAGGACATTTGGTTTGAGCGCAATTATTAAACTTAGGTCAAAAAAGCCATTTAAGCCTTTTCACAGTGAGATCTATGCGATATGGCCGAGAAATGTAATTTTGATGTTAACTCCCAAACCGCTGCGCAGAAGTCAACCAAACTTCACCCATTAGTGTATTGTATCACAATCTAGTAGTTACATGTGGAAATTTGGTTCTAGGACATTTGATTTGAGCGCAATCCTCAAACTTAGGTCAAAAAAGCCATTTAAGCCTTTTCACAGTGAGATCTATGCGATATGGCCGAGAAATGTAATTTTGATGTTAACTCCCAAACCGCTGCGCAGAAGTCAACCAAACTTCACCCAATAGTGTATTGTATCACAATCTAGTAGTTACATTTGAAAATTTTGTTCTAGGACATTTTGTTTGAACGCAATCATCAAACTTAATTAAAAAAGTCATTTAAGCCTTTTCACAGTGAGATCTATGCGATATGGCCGAGAAATGTAATTTTGATGTTAACTCCCAAACCGCTGCGCAGAAGTCAACCAAACTTCACCCAATAGTGTATTGTATCACAATCTAGTAGTTACATTTGAAAATTTTGTTCTAGGACATTTTGTTTGAGCGCAAACCTCAAACTTAGGTCAAAAAAGCCATTTAAGCCTTTTCACAGTGAGATCTATGCGATATGGCCGAGAAATGTAATTTTGATGTTAACTCCCAAACCGCTGCGCAGAAGTCAACCAAACTTCACCCAATAGTGTATTGTATCACATTCTAGTAGTTACATTTGAAAATTTCGTTCTAGGACATTTGGTTTGAGCGCAATCATTAAACTTAGGTCAAAAAAGCCATTTAAGCCTTTTCACAGTGAGATCTATGCGATATGGCCGAGAAATGTAATTTTGATGTTAACTCCCAAACCGCTGCGCAGAAGTCAACCAAACTTCACCCATTAGTGTATTGTATCACAATCTAGTAGTTACATGTGGAAATTTGGTTATAGGACATTTGATTTGAGCGCAATCCTCAAACTTAGGTCAAAAAAGCCATTTAAGCCTTTTCACAGTGAGATCTATGCGATATGGCCGAGAAATGTAATTTTGATGTTAACTCCCAAACCGCTGCGCAGAAGTCAACCAAACTTCACCCAATAGTGTATTGTATCACATTCTAGTAGTTACATTTTAAAATTTCGTTCTAGGACATTTGGTTTGAGCGCAATCATTAAACTTAATTAAAAAAAGTCATTTAAGCCTTTTCACAGTGAGATCTATGCGATATGGCCGAGAAAAGTAATTTTGATGTTAACTCCCAAACCGCTGCGCAGAAGTCAACCAAACTTCACCCAATAGTGTATTGTATCACAATCTAGTAGTTACATTTGAAAATTTTGTTCTAGGACATTTTGTTTGAACGCAATCATCAAACTTAATTAAAAAAGTCATTTAAGCCTTTTCACAGTGAGATCTATGCGATATGGCCGAGAAATGTAATTTTGATGTTAACTCCCAAACCGCTGCGCAGAAGTCAACCAAACTTCACCCAATAGTGTATTGTATCACAATCTAGTAGTTACATTTGAAAATTTTGTTCTAGGACATTTTGTTTGAACGCAATCATCAAACTTAATTAAAAAAGTCATTTAAGCCTTTTCACAGTGAGATCTATGCGATATGGCCGAGAAATGTAATTTTGATGTTAACTCCCAAACCGCTGCGCAGAAGTCAACCAAACTTCACCCATTATTGTATTGTATCACAATCTAGTAGTTACATGTGGAAATTTGGTTCTAGGACATTTGATTTGAGCGCAATCCTCAAACTTAGGTCAAAAAAGCCATTTAAGCCTTTTCACAGTGAGATCTATGCGATATGGCCGAGAAATGTAATTTTGATGTTAACTCCCAAACCGCTGCGCAGAAGTCAACCAAACTTCACCCAATAATGTATTGTATCACATTCTAGTAGTTACATTTTAAAATTTCGTTCTAGGACATTTGGTTTGAGCGCAATTATTAAACTTAGGTCAAAAAAGCCATTTAAGCCTTTTCACAGTGAGATCTATGCGATATGGCCGAGAAATGTAATTTTGATGTTAACTCCCAAACCGCTGCGCAGAAGTCAACCAAACTTCACCCATTAGTGTATTGTATCACAATCTAGTAGTTACATGTGGAAATTTGGTTCTAGGACATTTGATTTGAGCGCAATCCTCAAACTTAGGTCAAAAAAGCCATTTAAGCCTTTTCACAGTGAGATCTATGCGATATGGCCGAGAAATGTAATTTTGATGTTAACTCCCAAACCGCTGCGCAGAAGTCAACCAAACTTCACCCAATAGTGTATTGTATCACAATCTAGTAGTTACATTTGAAAATTTTGTTCTAGGACATTTTGTTTGAACGCAATCATCAAACTTAATTAAAAAAGTCATTTAAGCCTTTTCACAGTGAGATCTATGCGATATGGCCGAGAAATGTAATTTTGATGTTAACTCCCAAACCGCTGCGCAGAAGTCAACCAAACTTCACCCAATAGTGTATTGTATCACAATCTAGTAGTTACATTTGAAAATTTTGTTCTAGGACATTTTGTTTGAGCGCAAACCTCAAACTTAGGTCAAAAAAGCCATTTAAGCCTTTTCACAGTGAGATCTATGCGATATGGCCGAGAAATGTAATTTTGATGTTAACTCCCAAACCGCTGCGCAGAAGTCAACCAAACTTCACCCAATAGTGTATTGTATCACATTCTAGTAGTTACATTTGAAAATTTCGTTCTAGGACATTTGGTTTGAGCGCAATCATTAAACTTAGGTCAAAAAAGCCATTTAAGCCTTTTCACAGTGAGATCTATGCGATATGGCCGAGAAATGTAATTTTGATGTTAACTCCCAAACCGCTGCGCAGAAGTCAACCAAACTTCACCCATTAGTGTATTGTATCACAATCTAGTAGTTACATGTGGAAATTTGGTTATAGGACATTTGATTTGAGCGCAATCCTCAAACTTAGGTCAAAAAAGCCATTTAAGCCTTTTCACAGTGAGATCTATGCGATATGGCCGAGAAATGTAATTTTGATGTTAACTCCCAAACCGCTGCGCAGAAGTCAACCAAACTTCACCCAATAGTGTATTGTATCACATTCTAGTAGTTACATTTGAAAATTTCGTTCTAGGACATTTGGTTTGAGCGCAATCATTAAACTTAATTAAAAAAAGTCATTTAAGCCTTTTCACAGTGAGATCTATGCGATATGGCCGAGAAATGTAATTTTGATGTTAACTCCCAAACCGCTGCGCAGAAGTCAACCAAACTTCACCCAATAGTGTATTGTATCACAATCTAGTAGTTACATTTGAAAATTTTGTTCTAGGACATTTTGTTTGAACGCAATCATCAAACTTAATTAAAAAAGTCATTTAAGCCTTTTCACAGTGAGATCTATGCGATATGGCCGAGAAATGTAATTTTGATGTTAACTCCCAAACCGCTGCGCAGAAGTCAACCAAACTTCACCCAATAGTGTATTGTATCACAATCTAGTAGTTACATTTGAAAATTTTGTTCTAGGAAATTTTGTTTGAGCGCAATCATCAAACTTAATTAAAAAAGTCATTTAAGCCTTTTCACAGTGAGATCTATGCGATATGGCCGAGAAATGTAATTTTGATGTTAACTCCCAAACCGCTGCGCAGAAGTCAACCAAACTTCACCCATTAGTGTATTGTATCACAATCTAGTAGTTACATTTGAAAATTTTGTTCTAGGAAATTTTGTTTGAGCGCAATCATCAAACTTAATTAAAAAAGTCATTTAAGCCTTTTCACAGTGAGATCTATGCGATATGGCCGAGAAATGTAATTTTGATGTTAACTCCCAAACCGCTGCGCAGAAGTCAACCAAACTTCACCCATTAGTGTATTGTATCACAATCTAGTAGTTACATGTGGAAATTTGGTTCTAGGACATTTGGTTTGAGCGCAATCATTAAACTTAGGTCAAAAAAGCCATTTAAGCCTTTTCACAGTGAGATCTATGCGATATGGCCGAGAAATGTAATTTTGATGTTAACTCCCAAACCGCTGCGCAGAAGTCAACCAAACTTCACCCAATAGTGTATTGTATCAAAATCTAGTAGTTACATTTGGAAATTTAGTTCTAGGACATTTGATTTGAGCGCAATCTTCAAACTTAATTAAAAAAAGTCATTTAAGCCTTTTCACAGTGAGATCTATGCGATATGGCCGAGAAATGTAATTTTGATGTTTACTCCCAAACCGCTGCGCAGAAGTCAACCAAACTTCACCCAATAGTGTATTGTATCACATTCTAGTAGTTACATGTGGAAATTTCTTTCTAGGACATTTGGTTTGAGCGCAATCCTCAAACTTAGGTCAAAAAAGCCATTTAAGCCTTTTCACAGTGAGATCTATGCGATATGGCCGAGAAATGTAATTTTGATGTTAACTCCCAAACCGCTGCGCAGAAGTCAACCAAACTTCACCCATTAGTGTATTGTATCACAATCTAGTAGTTACATGTGGAAATTTGGTTATAGGACATTTGATTTGAGCGCAATCCTCAAACTTAGGTCAAAAAAGCCATTTAAGCCTTTTCACAGTGAGATCTATGCGATATGGCCGAGAAATGTAATTTTGATGTTAACTCCCAAACCGCTGCGCAGAAGTCAACCAAACTTCACCTAATAGTGTATTGTATCACCTTCTAGTAGTTACATTTGAAAATTTCGTTCTAGGACATTTGGTTTGAGCGCAATCATTAAACTTAATTAAAAAAAGTCATTTAAGCCTTTTCACAGTGAGATCTATGCGATATGGCCGAGAAATGTAATTTTGATGTTAACTCCCAAACCGCTGCGCAGAAGTCAACCAAACTTCACCCAATAGTGTATTGTATCACAATCTAGTAGTTACATTTGAAAATTTTGTTCTAGGACATTTTGTTTGAACGCAATCATCAAACTTAATTAAAAAAGTCATTTAAGCCTTTTCACAGTGAGATCTATGCGATATGGCCGAGAAATGTAATTTTGATGTTAACTCCCAAACCGCTGCGCAGAAGTCAACCAAACTTCACCCAATAGTGTATTGTATCACAATCTAGTAGTTACATTTGAAAATTTTGTTCTAGGAAATTTTGTTTGAGCGCAATCATCAAACTTAATTAAAAAAGTCATTTAAGCCTTTTCACAGTGAGATCTATGCGATATGGCCGAGAAATGTAATTTTGATGTTAACTCCCAAACCGCTGCGCAGAAGTCAACCAAACTTCACCCATTAGTGTATTGTATCACAATCTAGTAGTTACATGTGGAAATTTGGTTCTAGGACATTTGATTTGAGCGCAATCCTCAAACTTAGGTCAAAAAAGCCATTTAAGCCTTTTCACAGTGAGATCTATGCGATATGGCCGAGAAATGTAATTTTGATGTTAACTCCCAAACCGCTGCGCAGAAGTCAACCAAACTTCACCCAATAGTGTATTGTATCACATTCTAGTAGTTACATTTGAAAATTTCGTTCTAGGACATTTGGTTTGAGCGCAATCATTAAACTTAGGTCAAAAAAGCCATTTAAGCCTTTTCACAGTGAGATCTATGCGATATGGCCGAGAAATGTAATTTTGATGTTAACTCCCAAACCGCTGCGCAGAAGTCAACCAAACTTCACCCAATAGTGTATTGTATCACAATCTAGTAGTTACATTTGAAAATTTTGTTCTAGGACATTTTGTTTGAACGCAATTATCAAACTTAATTAAAAAAGTCATTTAAGCCTTTTCACAGTGAGATCTATGCGATATGGCCGAGAAATGTAATTTTGATGTTAACTCCCAAACCGCTGCGCAGAAGTCAACCAAACTTCACCCATTATTGTATTGTATCGCAATCTAGTAGTTACATGTGGAAATTTGGTTCTAGGACATTTGATTTGAGCGCAATCCTCAAACTTAGGTCAAAAAAGCCATTTAAGCCTTTTCACAGTGAGATCTATGCGATATGGCCGAGAAATGTAATTTTGATGTTAACTCCCAAACCGCTGCGCAGAAGTCAACCAAACTTCACCCAATAATGTATTGTATCACATTCTAGTAGTTACATTTTAAAATTTCGTTCTAGGACATTTGGTTTGAGCGCAATTATTAAACTTAGGTCAAAAAAGCCATTTAAGCCTTTTCACAGTGAGATCTATGCGATATGGCCGAGAAATGTAATTTTGATGTTAACTCCCAAACCGCTGCGCAGAAGTCAACCAAACTTCACCCATTAGTGTATTGTATCACAATCTAGTAGTTACATGTGGAAATTTGGTTCTAGGACATTTGATTTGAGCGCAATCCTCAAACTTAGGTCAAAAAAGCCATTTAAGCCTTTTCACAGTGAGATCTATGCGATATGGCCGAGAAATGTAATTTTGATGTTAACTCCCAAACCGCTGCGCAGAAGTCAACCAAACTTCACCCAATAGTGTATTGTATCACAATCTAGTAGTTACATTTGAAAATTTTGTTCTAGGACATTTTGTTTGAACGCAATCATCAAACTTAATTAAAAAAGTCATTTAAGCCTTTTCACAGTGAGATCTATGCGATATGGCCGAGAAATGTAATTTTGATGTTAACTCCCAAACCGCTGCGCAGAAGTCAACCAAACTTCACCCAATAGTGTATTGTATCACAATCTAGTAGTTACATTTGAAAATTTTGTTCTAGGACATTTTGTTTGAGCGCAAACCTCAAACTTAGGTCAAAAAAGCCATTTAAGCCTTTTCACAGTGAGATCTATGCGATATGGCCGAGAAATGTAATTTTGATGTTAACTCCCAAACCGCTCCGCAGAAGTCAACCAAACTTCACCCAATAGTGTATTGTATCACATTCTAGTAGTTACATTTGAAAATTTCGTTCTAGGACATTTGGTTTGAGCGCAATCATTAAACTTAGGTCAAAAAAGCCATTTAAGCCTTTTCACAGTGAGATCTATGCGATATGGCCGAGAAATGTAATTTTGATGTTAACTCCCAAACCGCTGCGCAGAAGTCAACCAAACTTCACCCATTAGTGTATTGTATCACAATCTAGTAGTTACATGTGGAAATTTGGTTATAGGACATTTGATTTGAGCGCAATCCTCAAACTTAGGTCAAAAAAGCCATTTAAGCCTTTTCACAGTGAGATCTATGCGATATGGCCGAGAAATGTAATTTTGATGTTAACTCCCAAACCGCTGCGCAGAAGTCAACCAAACTTCACCCAATAGTGTATTGTATCACATTCTAGTAGTTACATTTGAAAATTTCGTTCTAGGACATTTGGTTTGAGCGCAATCATTAAACTTAATTAAAAAAAGTCATTTAAGCCTTTTCACAGTGAGATCTATGCGATATGGCCGAGAAATGTAATTTTGATGTTAACTCCCAAACCGCTGCGCAGAAGTCAACCAAACTTCACCCAATAGTGTATTGTATCACAATCTAGTAGTTACATTTGAAAATTTTGTTCTAGGACATTTTGTTTGAACGCAATCATCAAACTTAATTAAAAAAGTCATTTAAGCCTTTTCACAGTGAGATCTATGCGATATGGCCGAGAAATGTAATTTTGATGTTAACTCCCAAACCGCTGCGCAGAAGTCAACCAAACTTCACCCAATAGTGTATTGTATCACAATCTAGTAGTTACATTTGAAAATTTTGTTCTAGGAAATTTTGTTTGAGCGCAATCATCAAACTTAATTAAAAAAGTCATTTAAGCCTTTTCACAGTGAGATCTATGCGATATGGCCGAGAAATGTAATTTTGATGTTAACTCCCAAACCGCTGCGCAGAAGTCAACCAAACTTCACCCATTAGTGTATTGTATCACAATCTAGTAGTTACATGTGGAAATTTGGTTCTAGGACATTTGATTTGAGCGCAATCCTCAAACGTAGGTCAAAAAAGCCATTTAAGCCTTTTCACAGTGAGATCTATGCGATATGGCCGAGAAATGTAATTTTGATGTTAACTCCCAAACCGCTGCGCAGAAGTCAACCAAACTTCACCCAATAGTGTATTGTATCACATTCTAGTAGTTACATTTGAAAATTTCGTTCTAGGACATTTGGTTTGAGCGCAATCATTAAACTTAGGTCAAAAAAGCCATTTAAGCCTTTTCACAGTGAGATCTATGCGATATGGCCGAGAAATGTAATTTTGATGTTAACTCCCAAACCGCTGCGCAGAAGTCAACCAAACTTCACCCAATAGTGTATTGTATCACAATCTAGTAGTTACATTTGAAAATTTTGTTCTAGGACATTTTGTTTGAACGCAATCATCAAACTTAATTAAAAAAGTCATTTAAGCCTTTTCACAGTGAGATCTATGCGATATGGCCGAGAAATGTAATTTTGATGTTAACTCCCAAACCGCTGCGCAGAAGTCAACCAAACTTCACCCAATAGTGTATTGTATCACAATCTAGTAGTTACATTTGAAAATTTTGTTCTAGGACATTTTGTTTGAACGCAATCATCAAACTTAATTAAAAAAGTCATTTAAGCCTTTTCACAGTGAGATCTATGCGATATGGCCGAGAAATGTAATTTTGATGTTAACTCCCAAACCGCTGCGCAGAAGTCAACCAAACTTCACCCAATAGTGTATTGTATCACAATCTAGTAGTTACATTTGAAAATTTTGTTCTAGGAAATTTTGTTTGAGCGCAATCATCAAACTTAATTTAAAAAGTCATTTAAGCCTTTTCACAGTGAGATCTATGCGATATGGCCGAGAAATGTAATTTTGATGTTAACTCCCAAACCGCTGCGCAGAAGTCAACCAAACTTCACCCATTAGTGTATTGTATCACATTCTAGTAGTTACATTTGAAAATTTCGTTCTAGGACATTTGGTTTGAGCGCAATCATTAAACTTAATTAAAAAAAGTCATTTAAGCCTTTTCACAGTGAGATCTATGCGATATGGCCGAGAAATGTAATTTTGATGTTAACTCCCAAACCGCTGCGCAGAAGTCAACCAAACTTCACCCAATAGTGTATTGTATCACATTCTAGTAGTTACATTTGAAAATTTCGTTCTAGGACATTTGGTTTGAGCGCAATCATTAAACTTAGGTCAAAAAAGCCATTTAAGCCTTTTCACAGTGAGATCTATGCGATATGGCCGAGAAATGTAATTTTGATGTTAACTCCCAAACCGCTGCGCAGAAGTCAACCAAACTTCACCCAATAGTGTATTGTATCACATTCTAGTAGTTACATTTGAAAATTTCGTTCTAGGACATTTGGTTTGAGCGCAATCATTAAACTTAATTAAAAAAAGTCATTTAAGCCTTTTCACAGTGAGATCTATGCGATATGGCCGAGAAATGTAATTTTGATGTTAACTCCCAAACCGCTGCGCAGAAGTCAACCAAACTTCACCCAATAGTGTATTGTATCACAATCTAGTAGTTACATTTGAAAATTTTGTTCTAGGACATTTTGTTTGAACGCAATCATCAAACTTAATTAAAAAAAGTCATTTAAGCCTTTTCACAGTGAGATCTATGCGATATGGCCGAGAAATGTAATTTTGATGTTAACTCCCAAACCGCTGCGCAGAAGTCAACCAAACTTCACCCAATAGTGTATTGTATCACCTTCTAGTAGTTACATTTGAAAATTTCGTTCTAGGACATTTGGTTTGAGCGCAATCATTAAACTTAATTAAAAAAAGTCATTTAAGCCTTTTCACAGTGAGATCTATGCGATATGGCCGAGAAATGTAATTTTGATGTTAACTCCCAAACCGCTGCGCAGAAGTCAACCAAACTTCACCCAATAGTGTATTGTATCACAATCTAGTAGTTACATTTGAAAATTTTGTTCTAGGACATTTTGTTTGAACGCAATCATCAAACTTAATTTAAAAAGTCATTTAAGCCTTTTCACAGTGAGATCTATGCGATATGGCCGAGAAATGTAATTTTGATGTTAACTCCCAAACCGCTGCGCAGAAGTCGACCAAACTTCACCCAATAGTGTATTGTATCACAATCTAGTAGTTACATTTGAAAATTTTGTTCTAGGAAATTTTGTTTGAGCGCAATCATCAAACTTAATTAAAAAAGTCATTTAAGCCTTTTCACAGTGAGATCTATGCGATATGGCCGAGAAATGTAATTTTGATGTTAACTCCCAAACCGCTGCGCAGAAGTCAACCAAACTTCACCCATTAGTGTATTGTATCACAATCTAGTAGTTACATGTGGAAATTTGGTTCTAGGACATTTGATTTGAGCGCAATCCTCAAACTTAGGTCAAAAAAGCCATTTAAGCCTTTTCACAGTGAGATCTATGCGATATGGCCGAGAAATGTAATTTTGATGTTAACTCCCAAACCGCTGCGCAGAAGTCAACCAAACTTCACCCAATAGTGTATTGTATCACATTCTAGTAGTTACATTTGAAAATTTCGTTCTAGGACATTTGGTTTGAGCGCAATCATTAAACTTAGGTCAAAAAAGCCATTTAAGCCTTTTCACAGTGAGATCTATGCGATATGGCCGAGAAATGTAATTTTGATGTTAACTCCCAAACCGCTGCGCAGAAGTCAACCAAACTTCACCCAATAGTGTATTGTATCACAATCTAGTAGTTACATTTGAAAATTTTGTTCTAGGACATTTTGTTTGAACGCAATCATCAAACTTAATTAAAAAAGTCATTTAAGCCTTTTCACAGTGAGATCTATGCGATATGGCCGAGAAATGTAATTTTGATGTTAACTCCCAAACCGCTGCGCAGAAGTCAACCAAACTTCACCCATTATTGTATTGTATCACAATCTAGTAGTTACATGTGGAAATTTGGTTCTAGGACATTTGATTTGAGCGCAATCCTCAAACTTAGGTCAAAAAAGCCATTTAAGCCTTTTCACAGTGAGATCTATGCGATATGGCCGAGAAATGTAATTTTGATGTTAACTCCCAAACCGCTGCGCAGAAGTCAACCAAACTTCACCCAATAATGTATTGTATCACATTCTAGTAGTTACATTTTAAAATTTCGTTCTAGGACATTTGGTTTGAGCGCAATTATTAAACTTAGGTCAAAAAAGCCATTTAAGCCTTTTCACAGTGAGATCTATGCGATATGGCCGAGAAATGTAATTTTGATGTTAACTCCCAAACCGCTGCGCAGAAGTCAACCAAACTTCACCCATTAGTGTATTGTATCACAATCTAGTAGTTACATGTGGAAATTTGGTTCTAGGACATTTGATTTGAGCGCAATCCTCAAACTTAGGTCAAAAAAGCCATTTAAGCCTTTTCACAGTGAGATCTATGCGATATGGCCGAGAAATGTAATTTTGATGTTAACTCCCAAACCGCTGCGCAGAAGTCAACCAAACTTCACCCAATAGTGTATTGTATCACAATCTAGTAGTTACATTTGAAAATTTTGTTCTAGGACATTTTGTTTGAACGCAATCATCAAACTTAATTAAAAAAGTCATTTAAGCCTTTTCACAGTGAGATCTATGCGATATGGCCGAGAAATGTAATTTTGATGTTAACTCCCAAACCGCTGCGCAGAAGTCAACCAAACTTCACCCAATAGTGTATTGTATCACAATCTAGTAGTTACATTTGAAAATTTTGTTCTAGGACATTTTGTTTGAGCGCAAACCTCAAACTTAGGTCAAAAAAGCCATTTAAGCCTTTTCACAGTGAGATCTATGCGATATGGCCGAGAAATGTAATTTTGATGTTAACTCCCAAACCGCTGCGCAGAAGTCAACCAAACTTCACCCAATAGTGTATTGTATCACATTCTAGTAGTTACATTTGAAAATTTCGTTCTAGGACATTTGGTTTGAGCGCAATCATTAAACTTAGGTCAAAAAAGCCATTTAAGCCTTTTCACAGTGAGATCTATGCGATATGGCCGAGAAATGTAATTTTGATGTTAACTCCCAAACCGCTGCGCAGAAGTCAACCAAACTTCACCCATTAGTGTATTGTATCACAATCTAGTAGTTACATGTGGAAATTTGGTTATAGGACATTTGATTTGAGCGCAATCCTCAAACTTAGGTCAAAAAAGCCATTTAAGCCTTTTCACAGTGAGATCTATGCGATATGGCCGAGAAATGTAATTTTGATGTTAACTCCCAAACCGCTGCGCAGAAGTCAACCAAACTTCACCCAATAGTGTATTGTATCACATTCTAGTAGTTACATTTTAAAATTTCGTTCTAGGACATTTGGTTTGAGCGCAATCATTAAACTTAATTAAAAAAAGTCATTTAAGCCTTTTCACAGTGAGATCTATGCGATATGGCCGAGAAATGTAATTTTGATGTTAACTCCCAAACCGCTGCGCAGAAGTCAACCAAACTTCACCCAATAGTGTATTGTATCACAATCTAGTAGTTACATTTGAAAATTTTGTTCTAGGACATTTTGTTTGAACGCAATCATCAAACTTAATTAAAAAAGTCATTTAAGCCTTTTCACAGTGAGATCTATGCGATATGGCCGAGAAATGTAATTTTGATGTTAACTCCCAAACCGCTGCGCAGAAGTCAACCAAACTTCACCCAATAGTGTATTGTATCACAATCTAGTAGTTACATTTGAAAATTTTGTTCTAGGACATTTTGTTTGAACGCAATCATCAAACTTAATTAAAAAAGTCATTTAAGCCTTTTCACAGTGAGATCTATGCGATATGGCCGAGAAATGTAATTTTGATGTTAACTCCCAAACCGCTGCGCAGAAGTCAACCAAACTTCACCCATTATTGTATTGTATCACAATCTAGTAGTTACATGTGGAAATTTGGTTCTAGGACATTTGATTTGAGCGCAATCCTCAAACTTAGGTCAAAAAAGCCATTTAAGCCTTTTCACAGTGAGATCTATGCGATATGGCCGAGAAATGTAATTTTGATGTTAACTCCCAAACCGCTGCGCAGAAGTCAACCAAACTTCACCCAATAATGTATTGTATCACATTCTAGTAGTTACATTTTAAAATTTCGTTCTAGGACATTTGGTTTGAGCGCAATTATTAAACTTAGGTCAAAAAAGCCATTTAAGCCTTTTCACAGTGAGATCTATGCGATATGGCCGAGAAATGTAATTTTGATGTTAACTCCCAAACCGCTGCGCAGAAGTCAACCAAACTTCACCCATTAGTGTATTGTATCACAATCTAGTAGTTACATGTGGAAATTTGGTTCTAGGACATTTGATTTGAGCGCAATCCTCAAACTTAGGTCAAAAAAGCCATTTAAGCCTTTTCACAGTGAGATCTATGCGATATGGCCGAGAAATGTAATTTTGATGTTAACTCCCAAACCGCTGCGCAGAAGTCAACCAAACTTCACCCAATAGTGTATTGTATCACAATCTAGTAGTTACATTTGAAAATTTTGTTCTAGGACATTTTGTTTGAACGCAATCATCAAACTTAATTAAAAAAGTCATTTAAGCCTTTTCACAGTGAGATCTATGCGATATGGCCGAGAAATGTAATTTTGATGTTAACTCCCAAACCGCTGCGCAGAAGTCAACCAAACTTCACCCAATAGTGTATTGTATCACAATCTAGTAGTTACATTTGAAAATTTTGTTCTAGGACATTTTGTTTGAGCGCAAACCTCAAACTTAGGTCAAAAAAGCCATTTAAGCCTTTTCACAGTGAGATCTATGCGATATGGCCGAGAAATGTAATTTTGATGTTAACTCCCAAACCGCTGCGCAGAAGTCAACCAAACTTCACCCAATAGTGTATTGTATCACATTCTAGTAGTTACATTTGAAAATTTCGTTCTAGGACATTTGGTTTGAGCGCAATCATTAAACTTAGGTCAAAAAAGCCATTTAAGCCTTTTCACAGTGAGATCTATGCGATATGGCCGAGAAATGTAATTTTGATGTTAACTCCCAAACCGCTGCGCAGAAGTCAACCAAACTTCACCCATTAGTGTATTGTATCACAATCTAGTAGTTACATGTGGAAATTTGGTTATAGGACATTTGATTTGAGCGCAATCCTCAAACTTAGGTCAAAAAAGCCATTTAAGCCTTTTCACAGTGAGATCTATGCGATATGGCCGAGAAATGTAATTTTGATGTTAACTCCCAAACCGCTGCGCAGAAGTCAACCAAACTTCACCCAATAGTGTATTGTATCACATTCTAGTAGTTACATTTGAAAATTTCGTTCTAGGACATTTGGTTTGAGCGCAATCATTAAACTTAATTAAAAAAAGTCATTTAAGCCTTTTCACAGTGAGATCTATGCGATATGGCCGAGAAATGTAATTTTGATGTTAACTCCCAAACCGCTGCGCAGAAGTCAACCAAACTTCACCCAATAGTGTATTGTATCACAATCTAGTACTTACATTTGAAAATTTTGTTCTAGGACATTTTGTTTGAACGCAATCATCAAACTTAATTAAAAAAGTCATTTAAGCCTTTTCACAGTGAGATCTATGCGATATGGCCGAGAAATGTAATTTTGATGTTAACTCCCAAACCGCTGCGCAGAAGTCAACCAAACTTCACCCAATAGTGTATTGTATCACAATCTAGTAGTTACATTTGAAAATTTTGTTCTAGGAAATTTTGTTTGAGCGCAATCATCAAACTTAATTAAAAAAGTCATTTAAGCCTTTTCACAGTGAGATCTATGCGATATGGCCGAGAAATGTAATTTTGATGTTAACTCCCAAACCGCTGCGCAGAAGTCAACCAAACTTCACCCATTAGTGTATTGTATCACAATCTAGTAGTTACATGTGGAAATTTGGTTCTAGGACATTTGATTTGAGCGCAATCCTCAAACTTAGGTCAAAAAAGCCATTTAAGCCTTTTCACAGTGAGATCTATGCGATATGGCCGAGAAATGTAATTTTGATGTTAACTCCCAAACCGCTGCGCAGAAGTCAACCAAACTTCACCCAATAGTGTATTGTATCACATTCTAGTAGTTACATTTGAAAATTTCGTTCTAGGACATTTGGTTTGAGCGCAATCATTAAACTTAGGTCAAAAAAGCCATTTAAGCCTTTTCACAGTGAGATCTATGCGATATGGCCGAGAAATGTAATTTTGATGTTAACTCCCAAACCGCTGCGCAGAAGTCAACCAAACTTCACCCAATAGTGTATTGTATCACAATCTAGTAGTTACATTTGAAAATTTTGTTCTAGGACATTTTGTTTGAACGCAATCATCAAACTTAATTAAAAAAGTCATTTAAGCCTTTTCACAGTGAGATCTATGCGATATGGCCGAGAAATGTAATTTTGATGTTAACTCCCAAACCGCTGCGCAGAAGTCAACCAAACTTCACCCATTATTGTATTGTATCACAATCTAGTAGTTACATGTGGAAATTTGGTTCTAGGACATTTGATTTGAGCGCAATCCTCAAACTTAGGTCAAAAAAGCCATTTAAGCCTTTTCACAGTGAGATCTATGCGATATGGCCGAGAAATGTAATTTTGATGTTAACTCCCAAACCGCTGCGCAGAAGTCAACCAAACTTCACCCATTAGTGTATTGTATCACAATCTAGTAGTTACATGTGGAAATTTGGTTATAGGACATTTGATTTGAGCGCAATCCTCAAACTTAGGTCAAAAAAGCCATTTAAGCCTTTTCACAGTGAGATCTATGCGATATGGCCGAGAAATGTAATTTTGATGTTAACTCCCAAACCGCTGCGCAGAAGTCAACCAAACTTCACCCAATAGTGTATTGTATCACATTCTAGTAGTTACATTTGAAAATTTCGTTCTAGGACATTTGGTTTGAGCGCAATCATTAAACTTAATTAAAAAAAGTCATTTAAGCCTTTTCACAGTGAGATCTATGCGATATGGCCGAGAAATGTAATTTTGATGTTAACTCCCAAACCGCTGCGCAGAAGTCAACCAAACTTCACCCAATAGTGTATTGTATCACAATCTAGTAGTTACATTTGAAAATTTTGTTCTAGGACATTTTGTTTGAACGCAATCATCAAACTTAATTAAAAAAGTCATTTAAGCCTTTTCACAGTGAGATCTATGCGATATGGCCGAGAAATGTAATTTTGATGTTAACTCCCAAACCGCTGCGCAGAAGTCAACCAAACTTCACCCAATAGTGTATTGTATCACAATCTAGTAGTTACATTTGAAAATTTTGTTCTAGGAAATTTTGTTTGAGCGCAATCATCAAACTTAATTAAAAAAGTCATTTAAGCCTTTTCACAGTGAGATCTATGCGATATGGCCGAGAAATGTAATTTTGATGTTAACTCCCAAACCGCTGCGCAGAAGTCAACCAAACTTCACCCATTAGTGTATTGTATCACATTCTAGTAGTTACATTTGAAAATTTCGTTCTAGGACATTTGGTTTGAGCGCAATCATTAAACTTAATTAAAAAAAGTCATTTAAGCCTTTTCACAGTGAGATCTATGCGATATGGCCGAGAAATGTAATTTTGATGTTAACTCCCAAACCGCTGCGCAGAAGTCAACCAAACTTCACCCAATAGTGTATTGTATCACATTCTAGTAGTTACATTTGAAAATTTCGTTCTAGGACATTTGGTTTGAGCGCAATCATTAAACTTAGGTCAAAAAAGCCATTTAAGCCTTTTCACAGTGAGATCTATGCGATATGGCCGAGAAATGTAATTTTGATGTTAACTCCCAAACCGCTGCGCAGAAGTCAACCAAACTTCACCCAATAGTGTATTGTATCACATTCTAGTAGTTACATTTGAAAATTTCGTTCTAGGACATTTGGTTTGAGCGCAATCATTAAACTTAATTAAAAAAAGTCATTTAAGCCTTTTCACAGTGAGATCTATGCGATATGGCCGAGAAATGTAATTTTGATGTTAACTCCCAAACCGCTGCGCAGAAGTCAACCAAACTTCACCCAATAGTGTATTGTATCACAATCTAGTAGTTACATTTAAAAATTTTGTTCTAGGACATTTTGTTTGAACGCAATCATCAAACTTAATTAAAAAAGTCATTTAAGCCTTTTCACAGTGAGATCTATGCGATATGGCCGAGAAATGTAATTTTGATGTTAACTCCCAAACCGCTGCGCAGAAGTCAACCAAACTTCACCCAATAGTGTATTGTATCACATTCTAGTAGTTACATTTGAAAATTTCGTTCTAGGACATTTGGTTTGAGCGCAATCATTAAACTTAATTAAAAAAAGTCATTTAAGCCTTTTCACAGTGAGATCTATGCGATATGGCCGAGAAATGTAATTTTGATGTTAACTCCCAAACCGCTGCGCAGAAGTCAACCAAACTTCACCCAATAGTGTATTGTATCACAATCTAGTAGTTACATTTAAAAATTTTGTTCTAGGACATTTTGTTTGAACGCAATCATCAAACTTAATTAAAAAAGTCATTTAAGCCTTTTCACAGTGAGATCTATGCGATATGGCCGAGAAATGTAATTTTGATGTTAACTCCCAAACCGCTGCGCAGAAGTCAACCAAACTTCACCCAATAGTGTATTGTATCACAATCTAGTAGTTACATTTGAAAATTTTGTTCTAGGAAATTTTGTTTGAGCGCAATCATCAAACTTAATTAAAAAAGTCATTTAAGCCTTTTCACAGTGAGATCTATGCGATATGGCCGAGAAATGTAATTTTGATGTTAACTCCCAAACCGCTGCGCAGAAGTCAACCAAACTTCACCCATTAGTGTATTGTATCACAATCTAGTAGTTACATGTGGAAATTTGGTTCTAGGACATTTGATTTGAGCGCAATCCTCAAACTTAGGTCAAAAAAGCCATTGAAGCCTTTTCACAGTGAGATCTATGCGATATGGCCGAGAAATGTAATTTTGATGTTAACTCCCAAACCGCTGCGCAGAAGTCAACCAAACTTCACCCAATAGTGTATTGTATCACATTCTAGTAGTTACATGTGGAAATTTCGTTCTAGGACATTTGGTTTGAGCGCAATCCTCAAACTTAGGTCAAAAAAGCCATTTAAGCCTTTTCACAGTGAGATCTATGCGATATGGCCGAGAAATGTAATTTTGATGTTAACTCCCAAACCGCTGCGCAGAAGTCAACCAAACTTCACCCATTAGTGTATTGTATCACAATCTAGTAGTTACATGTGGAAATTTGGTTATAGGACATTTGATTTGAGCGCAATCCTCAAACTTAGGTCAAAAAAGCCATTTAAGCCTTTTCACAGTGAGATCTATGCGATATGGCCGAGAAATGTAATTTTGATGTTAACTCCCAAACCGCTGCGCAGAAGTCAACCAAACTTCACCCAATAGTGTATTGTATCACATTCTAGTAGTTACATTTGAAAATTTCGTTCTAGGACATTTGGTTTGAGCGCAATCATTAAACTTAATTAAAAAAAGTCATTTAAGCCTTTTCACAGTGAGATCTATGCGATATGGCCGAGAAATGTAATTTTGATGTTAACTCCCAAACCGCTGCGCAGAAGTCAACCAAACTTCACCCAATAGTGTATTGTATCACAATCTAGTAGTTACATTTGAAAATTTTGTTCTAGGACATTTTGTTTGAACGCAATCATCAAACTTAATTAAAAAAGTCATTTAAGCCTTTTCACAGTGAGATCTATGCGATATGGCCGAGAAATGTAATTTTGATGTTAACTCCCAAACCGCTGCGCAGAAGTCAACCAAACTTCACCCAATAGTGTATTGTATCACAATCTAGTAGTTACATTTGAAAATTTTGTTCTAGGAAATTTTGTTTGAGCGCAATCATCAAACTTAATTAAAAAAGTCATTTAAGCCTTTTCACAGTGAGATCTATGCGATATGGCCGAGAAATGTAATTTTGATGTTAACTCCCAAACCGCTGCGCAGAAGTCAACCAAACTTCACCCATTAGTGTATTGTATCACAATCTAGTAGTTACATGTGGAAATTTGGTTATAGGACATTTGATTTGAGCGCAATCCTCAAACTTAGGTCAAAAAAGCCATTTAAGCCTTTTCACAGTGAGATCTATGCGATATGGCCGAGAAATGTAATTTTGATGTTAACTCCCAAACCACTGCGCAGAAGTCAACCAAACTTCACCCATTAGTGTATTGTATCACAATCTAGTAGTTACATGTGGAAATTTGGTTATAGGACATTTGATTTGAGCGCAATCCTCAAACTTAGGTCAAAAAAGCCATTTAAGCCTTTTCACAGTGAGATCTATGCGATATGGCCGAGAAATGTAATTTTGATGTTAACTCCCAAACCGCTGCGCAGAAGTCAACCAAACTTCACCCAATAGTGTATTGTATCACATTCTAGTAGTTACATTTGAAAATTTCGTTCTAGGACATTTGGTTTGAGCGCAATCATTAAACTTAATTAAAAAAAGTCATTTAAGCCTTTTCACAGTGAGATCTATGCGATATGGCCGAGAAATGTAATTTTGATGTTAACTCCCAAACCGCTGCGCAGAAGTCAACCAAACTTCACCCAATAGTGTATTGTATCACATTCTAGTAGTTACATTTGAAAATTTCGTTCTAGGACATTTGGTTTGAGCGCAATCATTAAACTTAGGTCAAAAAAGCCATTTAAGCCTTTTCACAGTGAGATCTATGCGATATGGCCGAGAAATGTAATTTTGATGTTAACTCCCAAACCGCTGCGCAGAAGTCAACCAAACTTCACCCAATAGTGTATTGTATCACAATCTAGTAGTTACATTTAAAAATTTTGTTCTAGGACATTTTGTTTGAACGCAATCATCAAACTTAATTAAAAAAGTCATTTAAGCCTTTTCACAGTGAGATCTATGCGATATGGCCGAGAAATGTAATTTTGATGTTAACTTCCAAACCGCTGCGCAGAAGTCAACCAAACTTCACCCAATAGTGTATTGTATCACAATCTAGTAGTTACATTTAAAAATTTTGTTCTAGGACATTTTGTTTGAACGCAATCATCAAACTTAATTAAAAAAGTCATTTAAGCCTTTTCACAGTGAGATCTATGCGATATGGCCGAGAAATGTAATTTTGATGTTAACTCCCAAACCGCTGCGCAGAAGTCAACCAAACTTCACCCAATAGTGTATTGTATCACATTCTAGTAGTTACATTTGAAAATTTCGTTCTAGGACATTTGGTTTGAGCGCAATCATTAAACTGAATTAAAAAAAGTCATTTAAGCCTTTTCACAGTGAGATCTATGCGATATGGCCGAGAAATGTAATTTTGATGTTAACTCCCAAACCGCTGCGCAGAAGTCAACCAAACTTCACCCAATAGTGTATTGTATCACAATCTAGTAGTTACATTTGAAAATTTTGTTCTAGGACATTTTGTTTGAACGCAATCATCAAACTTAATTAAAAAAGTCATTTAAGCCTTTTCACAGTGAGATCTATGCGATATGGCCGAGAAATGTAATTTTGATGTTAACTCCCAAACCGCTGCGCAGAAGTCAACCAAACTTCACCCAATAGTGTATTGTATCACAATCTAGTAGTTACATTTGAAAATTTTGTTCTAGGAAATTTTGTTTGAGCGCAATCATCAAACTTAATTTAAAAAGTCATTTAAGCCTTTTCACAGTGAGATCTATGCGATATGGCCGAGAAATGTAATTTTGATGTTAACTCCCAAACCGCTGCGCAGAAGTCAACCAAACTTCACCCATTAGTGTATTGTATCACATTCTAGTAGTTACATTTGAAATTTTCGTTCTAGGACATTTGGTTTGAGCGCAATCATTAAACTTAATTAAAAAAAGTCATTTAAGCCTTTTCACAGTGAGATCTATGCGATATGGCCGAGAAATGTAATTTTGATGTTAACTCCCAAACCGCTGCGCAGAAGTCAACCAAACTTCACCCAATAGTGTATTGTATCACATTCTAGTAGTTACATTTGAAAATTTCGTTCTAGGACATTTGGTTTGAGCGCAATCATTAAACTTAGGTCAAAAAAGCCATTTAAGCCTTTTCACAGTGAGATCTATGCGATATGGCCGAGAAATGTAATTTTGATGTTAACTCCCAAACCGCTGCGCAGAAGTCAACCAAACTTCACCCAATAGTGTATTGTATCACATTCTAGTAGTTACATTTGAAAATTTCGTTCTAGGACATTTGGTTTGAGCGCAATCATTAAACTTAATTAAAAAAAGTCATTTAAGCCTTTTCACAGTGAGATCTATGCGATATGGCCGAGAAATGTAATTTTGATGTTAACTCCCAAACCGCTGCGCAGAAGTCAACCAAACTTCACCCAATAGTGTATTGTATCACAATCTAGTAGTTACATTTGAAAATTTTGTTCTAGGACATTTTGTTTGAACGCAATCATCAAACTTAATTAAAAAAAGTCATTTAAGCCTTTTCACAGTGAGATCTATGCGATATGGCCGAGAAATGTAATTTTGATGTTAACTCCCAAACCGCTGCGCAGAAGTCAACCAAACTTCACCCAATAGTGTATTGTATCACAATCTAGTAGTTACATTTGAAAATTTTGTTCTAGGAAATTTTGTTTGAGCGCAATCATCAAACTTAATTAAAAAAGTCATTTAAGCCTTTTCACAGTGAGATCTATGCGATATGGCCGAGAAATGTAATTTTGATGTTAACTCCCAAACCGCTGCGCAGAAGTCAACCAAACTTCACCCATTAGTGTATTGTATCACAATCTAGTAGTTACATGTGGAAATTTGGTTCTAGGACATTTGATTTGAGCGCAATCCTCAAACTTAGGTCAAAAAAGCCATTTAAGCCTTTTCACAGTGAGATCTATGCGATATGGCCGAGAAATGTAATTTTGATGTTAACTCCCAAACCGCTGCGCAGAAGTCAACCAAACTTCACCCAATAGTGTATTGTATCACAATCTAGTAGTTACATTTGAAAATTTTGTTCTAGGACATTTTGTTTGAACGCAATCATCAAACTTAATTAAAAAAGTCATTTAAGCCTTTTCACAGTGAGATCTATGCGATATGGCCGAGAAATGTAATTTTGATGTTAACTCCCAAACCGCTGCGCAGAAGTCAACCAAACTTCACCCAATAGTGTATTGTATCACAATCTAGTAGTTACATTTGAAAATTTTGTTCTAGGAAATTTTGTTTGAGCGCAATCATCAAACTTAATTAAAAAAGTCATTTAAGCCTTTTCACAGTGAGATCTATGCGATATGGCCGAGAAATGTAATTTTGATGTTAACTCCCAAACCGCTGCGCAGAAGTCAACCAAACTTCACCCATTAGTGTATTGTATCACAATCTAGTAGTTACATGTGGAAATTTGGTTATAGGACATTTGATTTGAGCGCAATCCTCAAACTTAGGTCAAAAAAGCCATTTAAGCCTTTTCACAGTGAGATCTATGCGATATGGCCGAGAAATGTAATTTTGATGTTAACTCCCAAACCACTGCGCAGAAGTCAACCAAACTTCACCCATTAGTGTATTGTATCACAATCTAGTAGTTACATGTGGAAATTTGGTTATAGGACATTTGATTTGAGCGCAATCCTCAAACTTAGGTCAAAAAAGCCATTTAAGCCTTTTCACAGTGAGATCTATGCGATATGGCCGAGAAATGTAATTTTGATGTTAACTCCCAAACCGCTGCGCAGAAGTCAACCAAACTTCACCCAATAGTGTATTGTATCACATTCTAGTAGTTACATTTGAAAATTTCGTTCTAGGACATTTGGTTTGAGCGCAATCATTAAACTTAATTAAAAAAAGTCATTTAAGCCTTTTCACAGTGAGATCTATGCGATATGGCCGAGAAATGTAATTTTGATGTTAACTCCCAAACCGCTGCGCAGAAGTCAACCAAACTTCACCCAATAGTGTATTGTATCACATTCTAGTAGTTACATTTGAAAATTTCGTTCTAGGACATTTGGTTTGAGCGCAATCATTAAACTTAGGTCAAAAAAGCCATTTAAGCCTTTTCACAGTGAGATCTATGCGATATGGCCGAGAAATGTAATTTTGATGTTAACTCCCAAACCGCTGCGCAGAAGTCAACCAAACTTCACCCAATAGTGTATTGTATCACAATCTAGTAGTTACATTTAAAAATTTTGTTCTAGGACATTTTGTTTGAACGCAATCATCAAACTTAATTAAAAAAGTCATTTAAGCCTTTTCACAGTGAGATCTATGCGATATGGCCGAGAAATGTAATTTTGATGTTAACTTCCAAACCGCTGCGCAGAAGTCAACCAAACTTCACCCAATAGTGTATTGTATCACAATCTAGTAGTTACATTTAAAAATTTTGTTCTAGGACATTTTGTTTGAACGCAATCATCAAACTTAATTAAAAAAGTCATTTAAGCCTTTTCACAGTGAGATCTATGCGATATGGCCGAGAAATGTAATTTTGATGTTAACTCCCAAACCGCTGCGCAGAAGTCAACCAAACTTCACCCAATAGTGTATTGTATCACATTCTAGTAGTTACATTTGAAAATTTCGTTCTAGGACATTTGGTTTGAGCGCAATCATTAAACTGAATTAAAAAAAGTCATTTAAGCCTTTTCACAGTGAGATCTATGCGATATGGCCGAGAAATGTAATTTTGATGTTAACTCCCAAACCGCTGCGCAGAAGTCAACCAAACTTCACCCAATAGTGTATTGTATCACAATCTAGTAGTTACATTTGAAAATTTTGTTCTAGGACATTTTGTTTGAACGCAATCATCAAACTTAATTAAAAAAGTCATTTAAGCCTTTTCACAGTGAGATCTATGCGATATGGCCGAGAAATGTAATTTTGATGTTAACTCCCAAACCGCTGCGCAGAAGTCAACCAAACTTCACCCAATAGTGTATTGTATCACAATCTAGTAGTTACATTTGAAAATTTTGTTCTAGGAAATTTTGTTTGAGCGCAATCATCAAACTTAATTTAAAAAGTCATTTAAGCCTTTTCACAGTGAGATCTATGCGATATGGCCGAGAAATGTAATTTTGATGTTAACTCCCAAACCGCTGCGCAGAAGTCAACCAAACTTCACCCATTAGTGTATTGTATCACATTCTAGTAGTTACATTTGAAATTTTCGTTCTAGGACATTTGGTTTGAGCGCAATCATTAAACTTAATTAAAAAAAGTCATTTAAGCCTTTTCACAGTGAGATCTATGCGATATGGCCGAGAAATGTAATTTTGATGTTAACTCCCAAACCGCTGCGCAGAAGTCAACCAAACTTCACCCAATAGTGTATTGTATCACATTCTAGTAGTTACATTTGAAAATTTCGTTCTAGGACATTTGGTTTGAGCGCAATCATTAAACTTAGGTCAAAAAAGCCATTTAAGCCTTTTCACAGTGAGATCTATGCGATATGGCCGAGAAATGTAATTTTGATGTTAACTCCCAAACCGCTGCGCAGAAGTCAACCAAACTTCACCCAATAGTGTATTGTATCACATTCTAGTAGTTACATTTGAAAATTTCGTTCTAGGACATTTGGTTTGAGCGCAATCATTAAACTTAATTAAAAAAAGTCATTTAAGCCTTTTCACAGTGAGATCTATGCGATATGGCCGAGAAATGTAATTTTGATGTTAACTCCCAAACCGCTGCGCAGAAGTCAACCAAACTTCACCCAATAGTGTATTGTATCACAATCTAGTAGTTACATTTGAAAATTTTGTTCTAGGACATTTTGTTTGAACGCAATCATCAAACTTAATTAAAAAAAGTCATTTAAGCCTTTTCACAGTGAGATCTATGCGATATGGCCGAGAAATGTAATTTTGATGTTAACTCCCAAACCGCTGCGCAGAAGTCAACCAAACTTCACCCAATAGTGTATTGTATCACAATCTAGTAGTTACATTTGAAAATTTTGTTCTAGGAAATTTTGTTTGAGCGCAATCATCAAACTTAATTAAAAAAGTCATTTAAGCCTTTTCACAGTGAGATCTATGCGATATGGCCGAGAAATGTAATTTTGATGTTAACTCCCAAACCGCTGCGCAGAAGTCAACCAAACTTCACCCATTAGTGTATTGTATCACAATCTAGTAGTTACATGTGGAAATTTGGTTCTAGGACATTTGATTTGAGCGCAATCCTCAAACTTAGGTCAAAAAAGCCATTTAAGCCTTTTCACAGTGAGATCTATGCGATATGGCCGAGAAATGTAATTTTGATGTTAACTCCCAAACCGCTGCGCAGAAGTCAACCAAACTTCACCCAATAGTGTATTGTATCACAATCTAGTAGTTACATTTGAAAATTTTGTTCTAGGACATTTTGTTTGAACGCAATCATCAAACTTAATTAAAAAAGTCATTTAAGCCTTTTCACAGTGAGATCTATGCGATATGGCCGAGAAATGTAATTTTGATGTTAACTCCCAAACCGCTGCGCAGAAGTCAACCAAACTTCACCCAATAGTGTATTGTATCACAATCTAGTAGTTACATTTGAAAATTTTGTTCTAGGACATTTTGTTTGAACGCAATCATCAAACTTAATTAAAAAAGTCATTTAAGCCTTTTCACAGTGAGATCTATGCGATATGGCCGAGAAATGTAATTTTGATGTTAACTTCCAAACCGCTGCGCAGAAGTCAACCAAACTTCACCCAATAGTGTATTGTATCACAATCTAGTAGTTACATTTAAAAATTTTGTTCTAGGACATTTTGTTTGAACGCAATCATCAAACTTAATTAAAAAAGTCATTTAAGCCTTTTCACAGTGAGATCTATGCGATATGGCCGAGAAATGTAATTTTGATGTTAACTCCCAAACCGCTGCGCAGAAGTCAACCAAACTTCACCCAATAGTGTATTGTATCACATTCTAGTAGTTACATTTGAAAATTTCGTTCTAGGACATTTGGTTTGAGCGCAATCATTAAACTTAATTAAAAAAAGTCATTTAAGCCTTTTCACAGTGAGATCTATGCGAAATGGCCGAGAAATGTAATTTTGATGTTAACTCCCAAACCGCTGCGCAGAAGTCAACCAAACTTCACCCAATAGTGTATTGTATCACAATCTAGTAGTTACATTTGAAAATTTTGTTCTAGGACATTTTGTTTGAACGCAATCATCAAACTTAATTAAAAAAGTCATTTAAGCCTTTTCACAGTGAGATCTATGCGATATGGCCGAGAAATGTAATTTTGATGTTAACTCCCAAACCGCTGCGCAGAAGTCAACCAAACTTCACCCAATAGTGTATTGTATCACAATCTAGTAGTTACATTTGAAAATTTTGTTCTAGGAAATTTTGTTTGAGCGCAATCATCAAACTTAATTTAAAAAGTCATTTAAGCCTTTTCACAGTGAGATCTATGCGATATGGCCGAGAAATGTAATTTTGATGTTAACTCCCAAACCGCTGCGCAGAAGTCAACCAAACTTCACCCATTAGTGTATTGTATCACATTCTAGTAGTTACATTTGAAAATTTCGTTCTAGGACATTTGGTTTGAGCGCAATCATTAAACTTAATTAAAAAAAGTCATTTAAGCCTTTTCACAGTGAGATCTATGCGATATGGCCGAGAAATGTAATTTTGATGTTAACTCCCAAACCGCTGCGCAGAAGTCAACCAAACTTCACCCAATAGTGTATTGTATCACATTCTAGTAGTTACATTTGAAAATTTCGTTCTAGGACATTTGGTTTGAGCGCAATCATTAAACTTAGGTCAAAAAAGCCATTTAAGCCTTTTCACAGTGAGATCTATGCGATATGGCCGAGAAATGTAATTTTGATGTTAACTCCCAAACCGCTGCGCAGAAGTCAACCAAACTTCACCCAATAGTGTATTGTATCACATTCTAGTAGTTACATTTGAAAATTTCGTTCTAGGACATTTGGTTTGAGCGCAATCATTAAACTTAATTAAAAAAAGTCATTTAAGCCTTTTCACAGTGAGATCTATGCGATATGGCCGAGAAATGTAATTTTGATGTTAACTCCCAAACCGCTGCGCAGAAGTCAACCAAACTTCACCCAATAGTGTATTGTATCACATTCTAGTAGTTACATTTGAAAATTTCGTTCTAGGACATTTGGTTTGAGCGCAATCATTAAACTTAATTAAAAAAAGTCATTTAAGCCTTTTCACAGTGAGATCTATGCGATATGGCCGAGAAATGTAATTTTGATGTTAACTCCCAAACCGCTGCGCAGAAGTCAACCAAACTTCACCCAATAGTGTATTGTATCACAATCTAGTAGTTACATTTGAAAATTTTGTTCTAGGACATTTTGTTTGAACGCAATCATCAAACTTAATTAAAAAAGTCATTTAAGCCTTTTCACAGTGAGATCTATGCGATATGGCCGAGAAATGTAATTTTGATGTTAACTCCCAAACCGCTGCGCAGAAGTCAACCAAACTTCACCCAATAGTGTATTGTATCACAATCTAGTAGTTACATTTGAAAATTTTGTTTGAGCGCAATCATCAAACTTAATTTAAAAAGTCATTTAAGCCTTTTCACAGTGAGATCTATGCGATATGGCCGAGAAATGTAATTTTGATGTTAACTCCCAAACCGCTGCGCAGAAGTCAACCAAACTTCACCCATTAGTGTATTGTATCACATTCTAGTAGTTACATTTGAAAATTTCGTTCTAGGACATTTGGTTTGAGCGCAATCATTAAACTTAATTAAAAAAAGTCATTTAAGCCTTTTCACAGTGAGATCTATGCGATATGGCCGAGAAATGTAATTTTGATGTTAACTCCCAAACCGCTGCGCAGAAGTCAACCAAACTTCACCCAATAGTGTATTGTATCACATCCTAGTAGTTACATTTGAAAATTTCGTTCTAGGACATTTGGTTTGAGCGCAATCATTAAACTTAGGTCAAAAAAGCCATTTAAGCCTTTTCACAGTGAGATCTATGCGATATGGCCGAGAAATGTAATTTTGATGTTAACTCCCAAACCGCTGCGCAGAAGTCAACCAAACTTCACCCAATAGTGTATTGTATCACATTCTAGTAGTTACATTTGAAAATTTCGTTCTAGGACATTTGGTTTGAGCGCAATCATTAAACTTAATTAAAAAAAGTCATTTAAGCCTTTTCACAGTGAGATCTATGCGATATGGCCGAGAAATGTAATTTTGATGTTAACTCCCAAACCGCTGCGCAGAAGTCAACCAAACTTCACCCAATAGTGTATTGTATCACAATCTAGTAGTTACATTTGAAAATTTTGTTCTAGGACATTTTGTTTGAACGCAATCATCAAACTTAATTAAAAAAAGTCATTTAAGCCTTTTCACAGTGAGATCTATGCGATATGGCCGAGAAATGTAATTTTGATGTTAACTCCCAAACCGCTGCGCAGAAGTCAACCAAACTTCACCCAATAGTGTATTGTATCACAATCTAGTAGTTACATTTGAAAATTTTGTTCTAGGAAATTTTGTTTGAGCGCAATCATCAAACTTAATTAAAAAAGTCATTTAAGCCTTTTCACAGTGAGATCTATGCGATATGGCCGAGAAATGTAATTTTGATGTTAACTCCCAAACCGCTGCGCAGAAGTCAACCAAACTTCACCCATTAGTGTATTGTATCACAATCTAGTAGTTACATGTGGAAATTTGGTTCTAGGACATTTGATTTGAGCGCAATCCTCAAACTTAGGTCAAAAAAGCCATTTAAGCCTTTTCACAGTGAGATCTATGCGATATGGCCGAGAAATGTAATTTTGATGTTAACTCCCAAACCGCTGCGCAGAAGTCAACCAAACTTCACCCAATAGTGTATTGTATCACAATCTAGTAGTTACATTTGAAAATTTTGTTCTAGGACATTTTGTTTGAACGCAATCATCAAACTTAATTAAAAAAGTCATTTAAGCCTTTTCACAGTGAGATCTATGCGATATGGCCGAGAAATGTAATTTTGATGTTAACTCCCAAACCGCTGCGCAGAAGTCAACCAAACTTCACCCAATAGTGTATTGTATCACAATCTAGTAGTTACATTTGAAAATTTTGTTCTAGGACATTTTGTTTGAGCGCAAACCTCAAACTTAGGTCAAAAAAGCCATTTAAGCCTTTTCACAGTGAGATCTATGCGATATGGCCGAGAAATGTAATTTTGATGTTAACTCCCAAACCGCTGCGCAGAAGTCAACCAAACTTCACCCAATAGTGTATTGTATCACATTCTAGTAGTTACATTTGAAAATTTCGTTCTAGGACATTTGGTTTGAGCGCAATCATTAAACTTAGGTCAAAAAAGCCATTTAAGCCTTTTCACAGTGAGATCTATGCGATATGGCCGAGAAATGTAATTTTGATGTTAACTCCCAAACCGCTGCGCAGAAGTCAACCAAACTTCACCCAATAGTGTATTGTATCACATTCTAGTAGTTACATTTGAAAATTTTGTTCTAGGACATTTGGTTTGAGCGCAATTATTAAACTTAGGTCAAAAAAGCCATTTAAGCCTTTTCACAGTGAGATCTATGCGATATGGCCGAGAAATGTAATTTTGATGTTAACTCCCAAACCGCTGCGCAGAAGTCAACCAAACTTCACCCAATAGTGTATTGTATCACAATCTAGTAGTTACATTTGAAAATTTTGTTCTAGGACATTTTGTTTGAGCGCAAACCTCAAACTTAGGTCAAAAAAGCCATTTAAGCCTTTTCACAGTGAGATCTATGCGATATGGCCGAGAAATGTAATTTAGATGTTAACTCCCAAACCGCTGCGCAGAAGTCAACCAAACTTCACCCAATAGTGTATTGTATCACATTCTAGTAGTTACATTTGAAAATTTCGTTCAAGGACATTTGGTTTGAGCGCAATCATTAAACTTAGGTCAAAAAAAGCCATTTAAGCCTTTTCACAGTGAGATCTATGCGATATGGCCGAGAAATGTAATTTTGATGTTAACTCCCAAACCGCTGCGCAGAAGTCAACCAAACTTCACCCAATAGTGTATTGTATCACAATCTAGTAGTTACATTTGGAAATTTAGTTCTAGGAAATTTTGTTTGAGCGCAATCATCAAACTTAATTTAAAAAGTCATTTAAGCCTTTTCACAGTGAGATCTATGCGATATGGCCGAGAAATGTAATTTTGATGTTAACTCCCAAACCGCTGCGCAGAAGTCAACCAAACTTCACCCATTAGTGTATTGTATCACATTCTAGTAGTTACATTTGAAAATTTCGTTCTAGGACATTTGGTTTGAGCGCAATCATTAAACTTAATTAAAAAAAGTCATTTAAGCCTTTTCACAGTGAGATCTATGCGATATGGCCGAGAAATGTAATTTTGATGTTAACTCCCAAACCGCTGCGCAGAAGTCAACCAAACTTCACCCAATAGTGTATTGTATCACATTCTAGTAGTTACATTTGAAAATTTCGTTCTAGGACATTTGGTTTGAGCGCAATCATTAAACTTAGGTCAAAAAAGCCATTTAAGCCCTTTCACAGTGAGATCTATGCGATATGGCCGAGAAATGTAATTTTGATGTTAACTCCCAAACCGCTGCGCAGAAGTCAACCAAACTTCACCCAATAGTGTATTGTATCACATTCTAGTAGTTACATTTGAAAATTTCGTTCTAGGACATTTGGTTTGAGCGCAATCATTAAACTTAATTAAAAAAAGTCATTTAAGCCTTTTCACAGTGAGATCTATGCGATATGGCCGAGAAATGTAATTTTGATGTTAACTCCCAAACCGCTGCGCAGAAGTCAACCAAACTTCACCCAATAGTGTATTGTATCACATTCTAGTAGTTACATTTGAAAATTTCGTTCTAGGACATTTGGTTTGAGCGCAATCATTAAACTTAATTAAAAAAAGTCATTTAAGCCTTTTCACAGTGAGATCTATGCGATATGGCCGAGAAATGTAATTTTGATGTTAACTCCCAAACCGCTGCGCAGAAGTCAACCAAACTTCACCCAATAGTGTATTGTATCACAATCTAGTAGTTACATTTGAAAATTTTGTTCTAGGACATTTTGTTTGAACGCAATCATCAAACTTAATTAAAAAAGTCATTTAAGCCTTTTCACAGTGAGATCTATGCGATATGGCCGAGAAATGTAATTTTGATGTTAACTCCCAAACCGCTGCGCAGAAGTCAACCAAACTTCACCCAATAGTGTATTGTATCACAATCTAGTAGTTACATTTGAAAATTTTGTTTGAGCGCAATCATCAAACTTAATTTAAAAAGTCATTTAAGCCTTTTCACAGTGAGATCTATGCGATATGGCCGAGAAATGTAATTTTGATGTTAACTCCCAAACCGCTGCGCAGAAGTCAACCAAACTTCACCCATTAGTGTATTGTATCACATTCTAGTAGTTACATTTGAAAATTTCGTTCTAGGACATTTGGTTTGAGCGCAATCATTAAACTTAATTAAAAAAAGTCATTTAAGCCTTTTCACAGTGAGATCTATGCGATATGGCCGAGAAATGTAATTTTGATGTTAACTCCCAAACCGCTGCGCAGAAGTCAACCAAACTTCACCCAATAGTGTATTGTATCACATTCTAGTAGTTACATTTGAAAATTTCGTTCTAGGACATTTGGTTTGAGCGCAATCATTAAACTTAGGTCAAAAAAGCCATTTAAGCCTTTTCACAGTGAGATCTATGCGATATGGCCGAGAAATGTAATTTTGATGTTAACTCCCAAACCGCTGCGCAGAAGTCAACCAAACTTCACCCAATAGTGTATTGTATCACATTCTAGTAGTTACATTTGAAAATTTCGTTCTAGGACATTTGGTTTGAGCGCAATCATTAAACTTAATTAAAAAAAGTCATTTAAGCCTTTTCACAGTGAGATCTATGCGATATGGCCGAGAAATGTAATTTTGATGTTAACTCCCAAACCGCTGCGCAGAAGTCAACCAAACTTCACCCAATAGTGTATTGTATCACAATCTAGTAGTTACATTTGAAAATTTTGTTCTAGGACATTTTGTTTGAACGCAATCATCAAACTTAATTAAAAAAAGTCATTTAAGCCTTTTCACAGTGAGATCTATGCGATATGGCCGAGAAATGTAATTTTGATGTTAACTCCCAAACCGCTGCGCAGAAGTCAACCAAACTTCACCCAATAGTGTATTGTATCACAATCTAGTAGTTACATTTGAAAATTTTGTTCTAGGAAATTTTGTTTGAGCGCAATCATCAAACTTAATTAAAAAAGTCATTTAAGCCTTTTCACAGTGAGATCTATGCGATATGGCCGAGAAATGTAATTTTGATGTTAACTCCCAAACCGCTGCGCAGAAGTCAACCAAACTTCACCCATTAGTGTATTGTATCACAATCTAGTAGTTACATGTGGAAATTTGGTTCTAGGACATTTGATTTGAGCGCAATCCTCAAACTTAGGTCAAAAAAGCCATTTAAGCCTTTTCACAGTGAGATCTATGCGATATGGCCGAGAAATGTAATTTTGATGTTAACTCCCAAACCGCTGCGCAGAAGTCAACCAAACTTCACCCAATAGTGTATTGTATCACAATCTAGTAGTTACATTTGAAAATTTTGTTCTAGGACATTTTGTTTGAACGCAATCATCAAACTTAATTAAAAAAGTCATTTAAGCCTTTTCACAGTGAGATCTATGCGATATGGCCGAGAAATGTAATTTTGATGTTAACTCCCAAACCGCTGCGCAGAAGTCAACCAAACTTCACCCAATAGTGTATTGTATCACAATCTAGTAGTTACATTTGAAAATTTTGTTCTAGGACATTTTGTTTGAGCGCAAACCTCAAACTTAGGTCAAAAAAGCCATTTAAGCCTTTTCACAGTGAGATCTATGCGATATGGCCGAGAAATGTAATTTTGATGTTAACTCCCAAACCGCTGCGCAGAAGTCAACCAAACTTCACCCAATAGTGTATTGTATCACATTCTAGTAGTTACATTTGAAAATTTCGTTCTAGGACATTTGGTTTGAGCGCAATCATTAAACTTAGGTCAAAAAAGCCATTTAAGCCTTTTCACAGTGAGATCTATGCGATATGGCCGAGAAATGTAATTTTGATGTTAACTCCCAAACCGCTGCGCAGAAGTCAACCAAACTTCACCCAATAGTGTATTGTATCACATTCTAGTAGTTACATTTGAAAATTTTGTTCTAGGACATTTGGTTTGAGCGCAATTATTAAACTTAGGTCAAAAAAGCCATTTAAGCCTTTTCACAGTGAGATCTATGCGATATGGCCGAGAAATGTAATTTTGATGTTAACTCCCAAACCGCTGCGCAGAAGTCAACCAAACTTCACCCAATAGTGTATTGTATCACAATCTAGTAGTTACATTTGAAAATTTTGTTCTAGGACATTTTGTTTGAGCGCAAACCTCAAACTTAGGTCAAAAAAGCCATTTAAGCCTTTTCACAGTGAGATCTATGCGATATGGCCGAGAAATGTAATTTAGATGTTAACTCCCAAACCGCTGCGCAGAAGTCAACCAAACTTCACCCAATAGTGTATTGTATCACATTCTAGTAGTTACATTTGAAAATTTCGTTCAAGGACATTTGGTTTGAGCGCAATCATTAAACTTAGGTCAAAAAAAGCCATTTAAGCCTTTTCACAGTGAGATCTATGCGATATGGCCGAGAAATGTAATTTTGATGTTAACTCCCAAACCGCTGCGCAGAAGTCAACCAAACTTCACCCAATAGTGTATTGTATCAAAATCTAGTAGTTACATTTGGAAATTTAGTTCTAGGACATTTGATTTGAGCGCAATCTTCAAACTTAATTAAAAAAAGTCATTTAAGCCTTTTCACAGTGAGATCTATGCGATATGGCCGAGAAATGTAATTTTGATGTTCACTCCCAAACCGCTGCGCAGAAGTCAACCAAACTTCAACCATTAGTGTATTGTATCACAATCTAGTAGTTACATGTGGAAATTTGGTTCTAGGACATTTGATTTGAGCGCAATCCTCAAACTTAGGTCAAAAAAGCCATTTAAGCCTTTTCACAGTGAGATCTATGCGATATGGCCGAGAAATGTAATTTTGATGTTAACTCCCAAACCGCTGCGCAGAAGTCAACCAAACTTCACCCAATAGTGTATTGTATCACATTCTAGTAGTTACATGTGGAAATTTCGTTCTAGGACATTTGGTTTGAGCGCAATCCTCAAACTTAGGTCAAAAAAGCCATTTAAGCCTTTTCACAGTGAGATCTATGCGATATGGCCGAGAAATGTAATTTTGATGTTAACTCCCAAACCGCTGCGCAGAAGTCAACCAAACTTCACCCAATAGTGTATTGTATCACATTCTAGTAGTTACATGTGGAAATTTCGTTCTAGGACATTTGGTTTGAGCGCAATCCTCAAACTTAGGTCAAAAAAGCCATTTAAGCCTTTTCACAGTGAGATCTATGCGATATGGCCGAGAAATGTAATTTTGATGTTAACTCCGAAACCGCTGCGCAGAAGTCAACCAAACTTCACCCAATAGTGTATTGTATCACATTCTAGTAGTTACATGTGGAAATTTCGTTCTAGGACATTTGGTTTGAGCGCAATCATCAAACTTAATTAAAAAAGTCATTTAAGCCTTTTCACAGTGAGATCTATGCGATATGGCCGAGAAATGTAATTTTGATGTTAACTCCCAAACCGCTGCGCAGAAGTCAACCAAACTTCACCCATTAGTGTATTGTATCACAATCTAGTAGTTACATGTGGAAATTTGGTTCTAGGACATTTGATTTGAGCGCAATCCTCAAACTTAGGTCAAAAAAGCCATTTAAGCCTTTTCACAGTGAGATCTATGCGATATGGCCGAGAAATGTAATTTTGATGTTAACTCCCAAACCGCTGCGCAGAAGTCAACCAAACTTCACCCATTAGTGTATTGTATCACAATCTAGTAGTTACATGTGGAAATTTGGTTATAGGACATTTGATTTGAGCGCAATCCTCAAACTTAGGTCAAAAAAGCCATTTAAGCCTTTTCACAGTGAGATCTATGCGATATGGCCGAGAAATGTAATTTTGATGTTAACTCCCAAACCGCTGCGCAGAAGTCAACCAAACTTCACCCAATAGTGTATTGTATCACATTCTAGTAGTTACATTTGAAAATTTCGTTCTAGGACATTTGGTTTGAGCGCAATCATTAAACTTAATTAAAAAAAGTCATTTAAGCCTTTTCACAGTGAGATCTATGCGATATGGCCGAGAAATGTAATTTTGATGTTAACTCCCAAACCGCTGCGCAGAAGTCAACCAAACTTCACCCAATAGTGTATTGTATCACAATCTAGTAGTTACATTTGAAAATTTTGTTCTAGGACATTTTGTTTGAACGCAATCATCAAACTTAATTAAAAAAGTCATTTAAGCCTTTTCACAGTGAGATCTATGCGATATGGCCGAGAAATGTAATTTTGATGTTAACTCCCAAACCGCTGCGCAGAAGTCAACCAAACTTCACCCAATAGTGTATTGTATCACAATCTAGTAGTTACATTTGAAAATTTTGTTCTAGGAAATTTTGTTTGAGCGCAATCATCAAACTTAATTAAAAAAGTCATTTAAGCCTTTTCACAGTGAGATCTATGCGATATGGCCGAGAAATGTAATTTTGATGTTAACTCCCAAACCGCTGCGCAGAAGTCAACCAAACTTCACCCATTAGTGTATTGTATCACATTCTAGTAGTTACATTTGAAAATTTCGTTCTAGGACATTTGGTTTGAGCGCAATCATTAAACTTAATTAAAAAAAGTCATTTAAGCCTTTTCACAGTGAGATCTATGCGATATGGCCGAGAAATGTAATTTTGATGTTAACTCCCAAACCGCTGCGCAGAAGTCAACCAAACTTCACCCAATAGTGTATTGTATCACATTCTAGTAGTTACATTTGAAAATTTCGTTCTAGGACATTTGGTTTGAGCGCAATCATTAAACTTAGGTCAAAAAAGCCATTTAAGCCTTTTCACAGTGAGATCTATGCGATATGGCCGAGAAATGTAATTTTGATGTTAACTCCCAAACCGCTGCGCAGAAGTCAACCAAACTTCACCCAATAGTGTATTGTATCACATTCTAGTAGTTACATTTGAAAATTTCGTTCTAGGACATTTGGTTTGAGCGCAATCATTAAACTTAATTAAAAAAAGTCATTTAAGCCTTTTCACAGTGAGATCTATGCGATATGGCCGAGAAATGTAATTTTGATGTTAACTCCCAAACCGCTGCGCAGAAGTCAACCAAACTTCACCCAATAGTGTATTGTATCACAATCTAGTAGTTACATTTAAAAATTTTGTTCTAGGACATTTTGTTTGAACGCAATCATCAAACTTAATTAAAAAAGTCATTTAAGCCTTTTCACAGTGAGATCTATGCGATATGGCCGAGAAATGTAATTTTGATGTTAACTCCCAAACCGCTGCGCAGAAGTCAACCAAACTTCACCCAATAGTGTATTGTATCACAATCTAGTAGTTACATTTGAAAATTTTGTTCTAGGAAATTTTGTTTGAGCGCAATCATCAAACTTAATTAAAAAAGTCATTTCAGCCTTTTCACAGTGAGATCTATGCGATATGGCCGAGAAATGTAATTTTGATGTTAACTCCCAAACCGCTGCGCAGAAGTCAACCAAACTTCACCCATTAGTGTATTGTATCACAATCTAGTAGTTACATGTGGAAATTTGGTTCTAGGACATTTGATTTGAGCGCAATCCTCAAACTTAGGTCAAAAAAGCCATTTAAGCCTTTTCACAGTGAGATCTATGCGATATGGCCGAGAAATGTAATTTTGATGTTAACTCCCAAACCGCTGCGCAGAAGTCAACCAAACTTCACCCAATAGTGTATTGTATCACATTCTAGTAGTTACATTTGAAAATTTCGTTCTAGGACATTTGGTTTGAGCGCAATCATTAAAATTAGGTCAAAAAAGCCATTTAAGCCTTTTCACAGTGAGATCTATGCGATATGGCCGAGAAATGTAATTTTGATGTTAACTCCCATACCGCTGCGCAGAAGTCAACCAAACTTCACCCAATAGTGTATTGTATCACAATCTAGTAGTTACATTTGAAAATTTTGTTCTAGGACATTTTGTTTGAACGCAATCATCAAACTTAATTAAAAAAGTCATTTAAGCCTTTTCACAGTGAGATCTATGCGATATGGCCGAGAAATGTAATTTTGATGTTAACCCCCAAACCGCTGCGCAGAAGTCAACCAAACTTCACCCATTAGTGTATTGTATCACAATCTAGTAGTTACATGTGGAAATTTGGTTCTAGGACATTTGATTTGAGCGCAATCCTCAAACTTAGGTCAAAAAAGCCATTTAAGCCTTTTCACAGTGAGATCTATGCGATATGGCCGAGAAATGTAATTTTGATGTTAACTCCCAAACCGCTGCGCAGAAGTCAACCAAACTTCACCCATTAGTGTATTGTATCACAATCTAGTAGTTACATGTGGAAATTTGGTTATAGGACATTTGATTTGAGCGCAATCCTCAAACTTAGGTCAAAAAAGCCATTTAAGCCTTTTCACAGTGAGATCTATGCGATATGGCCGAGAAATGTAATTTTGATGTTAACTCCCAAACCGCTGCGCAGAAGTCAACCAAACTTCACCCAATAGTGTATTGTATCACATTCTAGTAGTTACATTTGAAAATTTCGTTCTAGGACATTTGGTTTGAGCGCAATCATTAAACTTAATTAAAAAAAGTCATTTAAGCCTTTTCACAGTGAGATCTATGCGATATGGCCGAGAAATGTAATTTTGATGTTAACTCCCAAACCGCTGCGCAGAAGTCAACCAAACTTCACCCAATAGTGTATTGTATCACAATCTAGTAGTTACATTTGAAAATTTTGTTCTAGGACATTTTGTTTGAACACAATCATCAAACTTAATTAAAAAAGTCATTTAAGCCTTTTCACAGTGAGATCTATGCGATATGGCCGAGAAATGTAATTTTGATGTTAACTCCCAAACCGCTGCGCAGAAGTCAACCAAACTTCACCCAATAGTGTATTGTATCACAATCTAGTAGTTACATTTGAAAATTTTGTTCTAGGAAATTTTGTTTGAGCGCAATCATCAAACTTAATTAAAAAAGTCATTTAAGCCTTTTCACAGTGAGATCTATGCGATATGGCCGAGAAATGTAATTTTGATGTTAACTCCCAAACCGCTGCGCAGAAGTCAACCAAACTTCACCCATTAGTGTATTGTATCACATTCTAGTAGTTACATTTGAAAATTTCGTTCTAGGACATTTGGTTTGAGCGCAATCATTAAACTTAATTAAAAAAAGTCATTTAAGCCTTTTCACAGTGAGATCTATGCGATATGGCCGAGAAATGTAATTTTGATGTTAACTCCCAAACCGCTGCGCAGAAGTCAACCAAACTTCACCCAATAGTGTATTGTATCACATTCTAGTAGTTACATTTGAAAATTTCGTTCTAGGACATTTGGTTTGAGCGCAATCATTAAACTTAGGTCAAAAAAGCCATTTAAGCCTTTTCACAGTGAGATCTATGCGATATGGCCGAGAAATGTAATTTTGATGTTAACTCCCAAACCGCTGCGCAGAAGTCAACCAAACTTCACCCAATAGTGTATTGTATCACATTCTAGTAGTTACATTTGAAAATTTCGTTCTAGGACATTTGGTTTGAGCGCAATCATTAAACTTAATTAAAAAAAGTCATTTAAGCCTTTTCACAGTGAGATCTATGCGATATGGCCGAGAAATGTAATTTTGATGTTAACTCCCAAACCGCTGCGCAGAAGTCAACCAAACTTCACCCAATAGTGTATTGTATCACAATCTAGTAGTTACATTTAAAAATTTTGTTCTAGGACATTTTGTTTGAACGCAATCATCAAACTTAATTAAAAAAGTCATTTAAGCCTTTTCACAGTGAGATCTATGCGATATGGCCGAGAAATGTAATTTTGATGTTAACTCCCAAACCGCTGCGCAGAAGTCAACCAAACTTCACCCAATAGTGTATTGTATCACAATCTAGTAGTTACATTTGAAAATTTTGTTCTAGGAAATTTTGTTTGAGCGCAATCATCAAACTTAATTAAAAAAGTCATTTAAGCCTTTTCACAGTGAGATCTATGCGATATGGCCGAGAAATGTAATTTTGATGTTAACTCCCAAACCGCTGCGCAGAAGTCAACCAAACTTCACCCATTAGTGTATTGTATCACAATCTAGTAGTTACATGTGGAAATTTGGTTCTAGGACATTTGATTTGAGCGCAATCCTCAAACTTAGGTCAAAAAAGCCATTTAAGCCTTTTCACAGTGAGATCTATGCGATATGGCCGAGAAATGTAATTTTGATGTTAACTCCCAAACCGCTGCGCAGAAGTCAACCAAACTTCACCCAATAGTGTATTGTATCACATTCTAGTAGTTACATGTGGAAATTTCGTTCTAGGACATTTGGTTTGAGCGCAATCCTCAAACTTAGGTCAAAAAAGCCATTTAAGCCTTTTCACAGTGAGATCTATGCGATATGGCCGAGAAATGTAATTTTGATGTTAACTCCCAAACCGCTGCGCAGAAGTCAACCAAACTTCACCCAATAGTGTATTGTATCACATTCTAGTAGTTACATTTTAAAATTTCGTTCTAGGACATTTGGTTTGAGCGCAATTATTAAACTTAGGTCAAAAAAGCCATTTAAGCCTTTTCACAGTGAGATCTATGCGATATGGCCGAGAAATGTAATTTTGATGTTAACTCCCAAACCGCTGCGCAGAAGTAAACCAAACTTCACCCATTAGTGTATTGTATCACAATCTAGTAGTTACATGTGGAAATTTGGTTCTAGGACATTTGATTTGAGCGCAATCCTCAAACTTAGGTCAAAAAAGCCATTTAAGCCTTTTCACAGTGAGATCTATGCGATATGGCCGAGAAATGTAATTTTGATGTTAACTCCCAAACCGCTGCGCAGAAGTCAACCAAACTTCACCCAATAGTGTATTGTATCACATTCTAGTAGTTACATTTGAAAATTTCGTTCTAGGACATTTGGTTTGAGCGCAATCATTAAACTTAGGTCAAAAAAGCCATTTAAGCCTTTTCACAGTGAGATCTATGCGATATGGCCGAGAAAAGTAATTTTGATGTTAACTCCCAAACCGCTGCGCAGAAGTCAACCAAACTTCACCCAATAGTGTATTGTATCACATTCTAGTAGTTACATTTGAAAATTTCGTTCTAGGACATTTGGTTTGAGCGCAATCATTAAACTTAATTAAAAAAAGTCATTTAAGCCTTTTCACAGTGAGATCTATGCGATATGGCCGAGAAATGTAATTTTGATGTTAACTCCCAAACCGCTGCGCAGAAGTCAACCAAACTTCACCCAATAGTGTATTGTATCACAATCTAGTAGTTACATTTAAAAATTTTGTTCTAGGACATTTTGTTTGAACGCAATCATCAAACTTAATTAAAAAAGTCATTTAAGCCTTTTCACAGTGAGATCTATGCGATATGGCCGAGAAATGTAATTTTGATGTTAACTCCCAAACCGCTGCGCAGAAGTCAACCAAACTTCACCCAATAGTGTATTGTATCACAATCTAGTAGTTACATTTGAAAATTTTGTTCTAGGACATTTTGTTTGAGCGCAAACCTCAAACTTAGGTCAAAAAAGCCATTTAAGCCTTTTCACAGTGAGATCTATGCGATATGGCCGAGAAATGTAATTTTGATGTTAACTCCCAAACCGCTGCGCAGAAGTCAACCAAACTTCACCCAATAGTGTATTGTATCACATTCTAGTAGTTACATTTGAAAATTTCGTTCTAGGACATTTGGTTTGAGCGCAATCATTAAACTTAATTAAAAAAAGTCATTTAAGCCTTTTCACAGTGAGATCTATGCGATATGGCCGAGAAATGTAATTTTGATTTAACTCCCAAACCGCTGCGCAGAAGTCAACCAAACTTCACCCAATAGTGTATTGTATCACAATCTAGTTGTTACATTTGAAAATTTTGTTCTAGGACATTTTGTTTGAACGCAATCATCAAACTTAATTAAAAAAGTCATTTAAGCCTTTTCACAGTGAGATCTATGCGATATGGCCGAGAAATGTAATTTTGATGTTAACTCCCAAACCGCTGCGCAGAAGTCAACCAAACTTCACCCAATAGTGTATTGTATCACAATCTAGTAGTTACATTTGAAAATTTTGTTCTAGGAAATTTTGTTTGAGCGCAATCATCAAACTTAATTAAAAAAGTCATTTAAGCCTTTTCACAGTGAGATCTATGCGATATGGCCGAGAAATGTAATTTTGATGTTAACTCCCAAACCGCTGCGCAGAAGTCAACCAAACTTCACCCAATAGTGTATTGTATCACATTCTAGTAGTTACATTTGAAAATTTCGTTCTAGGACATTTGGTATGAGCGCAATCATTAAACTTAATTAAAAAAAGTCATTTAAGCCTTTTCACAGTGAGATCTATGCGATATGGCCGAGAAATGTAATTTTGATGTTAACTCCCAAACCGCTGCGCAGAAGTCAACCAAACTTCACCCAATAGTGTATTGTATCACAATCTAGTAGTTACATTTAAAAATTTTGTTCTAGGACATTTTGTTTGAACGCAATCATCAAACTTAATTAAAAAAGTCATTTAAGCCTTTTCACAGTGAGATCTATGCGATATGGCCGAGAAATGTAATTTTGATGTTAACTCCCAAACCGCTGCGCAGAAGTCAACCAAACTTCACCCAATAGTGTATTGTATCACAATCTAGTAGTTACATTTGAAAATTTTGTTCTAGGACATTTTGTTTGAGCGCAAACCTCAAACTTAGGTCAAAAAAGCCATTTAAGCCTTTTCACAGTGAGATCTATGCGATATGGCCGAGAAATGTAATTTTGATGTTAACTCCCAAACCGCTGCGCAGAAGTCAACCAAACTTCACCCAATAGTGTATTGTATCACATTCTAGTAGTTACATTTGAAAATTTCGTTCTAGGACATTTGGTTTGAGCGCAATCATTAAACTTAATTAAAAAAAGTCATTTAAGCCTTTTCACAGTGAGATCTATGCGATATGGCCGAGAAATGTAATTTTGATTTAACTCCCAAACCGCTGCGCAGAAGTCAACCAAACTTCACCCAATAGTGTATTGTATCACAATCTAGTTGTTACATTTGAAAATTTTGTTCTAGGACATTTTGTTTGAACGCAATCATCAAACTTAATTAAAAAAGTCATTTAAGCCTTTTCACAGTGAGATCTATGCGATATGGCCGAGAAATGTAATTTTGATGTTAACTCCCAAACCGCTGCGCAGAAGTCAACCAAACTTCACCCAATAGTGTATTGTATCACAATCTAGTAGTTACATTTGAAAATTTTGTTCTAGGAAATTTTGTTTGAGCGCAATCATCAAACTTAATTAAAAAAGTCATTTAAGCCTTTTCACAGTGAGATCTATGCGATATGGCCGAGAAATGTAATTTTGATGTTAACTCCCAAACCGCTGCGCAGAAGTCAACCAAACTTCACCCAATAGTGTATTGTATCACATTCTAGTAGTTACATTTGAAAATTTCGTTCTAGGACATTTGGTTTGAGCGCAATCATTAAACTTAATTAAAAAAAGTCATTTAAGCCTTTTCACAGTGAGATCTATGCGATATGGCCGAGAAATGTAATTTTGATGTTAACTCCCAAACCGCTGCGCAGAAGTCAACCAAACTTCACCCAATAGTGTATTGTATCACATTCTAGTAGTTACATGTGGAAATTTCGTTCTAGGACATTTGGTTTGAGCGCAATCCTCAAACTTAGGTCAAAAAAGCCATTTAAGCCTTTTCACAGTGAGATCTATGCGATATGGCCGAGAAATGTAATTTTGATGTTAACTCCCAAACCGCTGCGCAGAAGTCAACCAAACTTCACCCAATAGTGTATTGTATCACATTCTAGTAGTTACATTTTAAAATTTCGTTCTAGGACATTTGGTTTGAGCGCAATTATTAAACTTAGGTCAAAAAAGCCATTTAAGCCTTTTCACAGTGAGATCTATGCGATATGGCCGAGAAATGTAATTTTGATGTTAACTCCCAAACCGCTGCGCAGAAGTAAACCAAACTTCACCCATTAGTGTATTGTATCACAATCTAGTAGTTACATGTGGAAATTTGGTTCTAGGACATTTGATTTGAGCGCAATCCTCAAACTTAGGTCAAAAAAGCCATTTAAGCCTTTTCACAGTGAGATCTATGCGATATGGCCGAGAAATGTAATTTTGATGTTAACTCCCAAACCGCTGCGCAGAAGTCAACCAAACTTCACCCAATAGTGTATTGTATCACAATCTAGTAGTTACATTTGAAAATTTTGTTCTAGGACATTTTGTTTGAACGCAATCATCAAACTTAATTAAAAAAGTCATTTAAGCCTTTTCACAGTGAGATCTATGCGATATGGCCGAGAAATGTAATTTTGATGTTAACTCCCAAACCGCTGCGCAGAAGTCAACCAAACTTCACCCAATAGTGTATTGTATCACAATCTAGTAGTTACATTTGAAAATTTTGTTCTAGGACATTTTGTTTGAGCGCAAACCTCAAACTTAGGTCAAAAAAGCCATTTAAGCCTTTTCACAGTGAGATCTATGCGATATGGCCGAGAAATGTAATTTTGATGTTAACTCCCAAACCGCTGCGCAGAAGTCAACCAAACTTCACCCAATAGTGTATTGTATCACATTCTAGTAGTTACATTTGAAAATTTCGTTCTAGGACATTTGGTTTGAGCGCAATCATTAAACTTAGGTCAAAAAAGCCATTTAAGCCTTTTCACAGTGAGATCTATGCGATATGGCCGAGAAATGTAATTTTGATGTTAACTCCCAAACCGCTGCGCAGAAGTCAACCAAACTTCACCCAATAGTGTATTGTATCACATTCTAGTAGTTACATTTGAAAATTTCGTTCTAGGACATTTGGTTTGAGCGCAATCATTAAACTTAGGTCAAAAAAGCCATTTAAGCCTTTTCACAGTGAGATCTATGCGATATGGCCGAGAAATGTAATTTTGATGTTAACTCCCAAACCGCTGCGCAGAAGTCAACCAAACTTCACCCATTAGTGTATTGTATCACAATCTAGTAGTTACATGTGGAAATTTGGTTCTAGGACATTTGATTTGAGCGCAATCCTCAAACTTAGGTCAAAAAAGCCATTTAAGCCTTTTCACAGTGAGATCTATGCGATATGGCCGAGAAATGTAATTTTGATGTTAACTCCCAAACCGCTGCGCAGAAGTCAACCAAACTTCACCCAATAGTGTATTGTATCACATTCTAGTAGTTACATTTGAAAATTTCGTTCTAGGACATTTGGTTTGAGCGCAATCATTAAACTTAATTTAAAAAATTCATTTAAGCCTTTTCACAGTGAGATCTATGCGATATGGCCGAGAAATGTAATTTTGATGTTAACTCCCAAACCGCTGCGCAGAAGTCAACCAAACTTCACCCAATAGTGTATTGTATCACAATCTAGTAGTTACATTTGAAAATTTTGTTCTAGGACATTTTGTTTGAACGCAATCATCAAACTTAATTAAAAAAGTCATTTAAGCCTTTTCACAGTGAGATCTATGCGATATGGCCGAGAAATGTAATTTTGATGTTAACTCCCAAACCGCTGCGCAGAAGTCAACCAAACTTCACCCAATAGTGTATTGTATCACAATCTAGTAGTTACATTTGAAAATTTTGTTCTAGGAAATTTTGTTTGAGCGCAATCATCAAACTTAATTAAAAAAGTCATTTAAGCCTTTTCACAGTGAGATCTATGCGATATGGCCGAGAAATGTAATTTTGATGTTAACTCCCAAACCGCTGCGCAGAAGTCAACCAAACTTCACCCATTAGTGTATTGTATCACAATCTAGTAGTTACATGTGGAAATTTGGTTCTAGGACATTTGATTTGAGCGCAATCCTCAAACTTAGGTCAAAAAAGCCATTTAAGCCTTTTCACAGTGAGATCTATGCGATATGGCCGAGAAATGTAATTTTGATGTTAACTCCCAAACCGCTGCGCAGAAGTCAACCAAACTTCACCCAATAGTGTATTGTATCACATTCTAGTAGTTACATTTGAAAATTTCGTTCTAGGACATTTGGTTTGAGCGCAATCATTAAACTTAGGTCAAAAAAGCCATTTAAGCCTTTTCACAGTGAGATCTATGCGATATGGCCGAGAAATGTAATTTTGATGTTAACTCCCAAACCGCTGCGCAGAAGTCAACCAAACTTCACCCAATAGTGTATTGTATCACAATCTAGTAGTTACATTTGAAAATTTTGTTCTAGGACATTTTGTCTGAACGCAATCATCAAACTTAATTAAAAAAGTCATTTAAGCCTTTTCATAGTGAGATCTATGCGATATGGCCGAGAAATGTAATTTTGATGTTAACTCCCAAACCGCTGCGCAGAAGTCAACCAAACTTCACCCATTAGTGTATTGTATCACAATCTAGTAGTTACATGTGGATATTTGGTTATAGGACATTTGATTTGAGCGCAATCCTCAAACTTAGGTCAAAAAAGCCATTTAAGCCTTTTCACAGTGAGATCTATGCGATATGGCCGAGAAATGTAATTTTGATGTTAACTCCCAAACCGCTGCGCAGAAGTCAACCAAACTTCACCCATTAGTGTATTGTATCACAATCTAGTAGTTACATGTGGAAATTTGGTTATAGGACATTTGATTTGAGCGCAATCCTCAAACTTAGGTCAAAAAAGCCATTTAAGCCTTTTCACAGTGAGATCTATGCGATATGGCCGAGAAATGTAATTTTGATGTTAACTCCCAAACCGCTGCGCAGAAGTCAACCAAACTTCACCCAATAGTGTATTGTATCACATTCTAGTAGTTACATTTGAAAATTTCGTTCTAGGACATTTGGTTTGAGCGCAATCATTAAACTTAATTAAAAAAAGTCATTTAAGCCTTTTCACAGTGAGATCTATGCGATATGGCCGAGAAATGTAATTTTGATGTTAACTCCCAAACCGCTGCGCAGAAGTCAACCAAACTTCACCCAATAGTGTATTGTATCACAATCTAGTAGTTACATTTGAAAATTTTGTTCTAGGAAATTTTGTTTGAGCGCAATCATCAAACTTAATTAAAAAAGTCATTTAAGCCTTTTCACAGTGAGATCTATGCGATATGGCCGAGAAATGTAATTTTGATGTTAACTCCCAAACCGCTGCGCAGAAGTCAACCAAACTTCACCCAATAGTGTATTGTATCACATTCTAGTAGTTACATTTGAAAATTTCGTTCTAGGACATTTGGTTTGAGCGCAATCATTAAACTTAATTAAAAAAAGTCATTTAAGCCTTTTCACAGTGAGATCTATGCGATATGGCCGAGAAATGTAATTTTGATGTTAACTCCCAAACCGCTGCGCAGAAGTCAACCAAACTTCACCCAATAGTGTATTGTATCACATTCTAGTAGTTACATGTGGAAATTTCGTTCTAGGACATTTGGTTTGAGCGCAATCCTCAAACTTAGGTCAAAAAAGCCATTTAAGCCTTTTCACAGTGAGATCTATGCGATATGGCCGAGAAATGTAATTTTGATGTTAACTCCCAAACCGCTGCGCAGAAGTCAACCAAACTTCACCCAATAGTGTATTGTATCACATTCTAGTAGTTACATTTTAAAATTTCGTTCTAGGACATTTGGTTTGAGCGCAATTATTAAACTTAGGTCAAAAAAGCCATTTAAGCCTTTTCACAGTGAGATCTATGCGATATGGCCGAGAAATGTAATTTTGATGTTAACTCCCAAACCGCTGCGCAGAAGTAAACCAAACTTCACCCATTAGTGTATTGTATCACAATCTAGTAGTTACATGTGGAAATTTGGTTCTAGGACATTTGATTTGAGCGCAATCCTCAAACTTAGGTCAAAAAAGCCATTTAAGCCTTTTCACAGTGAGATCTATGCGATATGGCCGAGAAATGTAATTTTGATGTTAACTCCCAAACCGCTGCGCAGAAGTCAACCAAACTTCACCCAATAGTGTATTGTATCACAATCTAGTAGTTACATTTGAAAATTTTGTTCTAGGACATTTTGTTTGAACGCAATCATCAAACTTAATTAAAAAAGTCATTTAAGCCTTTTCACAGTGAGATCTATGCGATATGGCCGAGAAATGTAATTTTGATGTTAACTCCCAAACCGCTGCGCAGAAGTCAACCAAACTTCACCCAATAGTGTATTGTATCACAATCTAGTAGTTACATTTGAAAATTTTGTTCTAGGACATTTTGTTTGAGCGCAAACCTCAAACTTAGGTCAAAAAAGCCATTTAAGCCTTTTCACAGTGAGATCTATGCGATATGGCCGAGAAATGTAATTTTGATGTTAACTCCCAAACCGCTGCGCAGAAGTCAACCAAACTTCACCCAATAGTGTATTGTATCACATTCTAGTAGTTACATTTGAAAATTTCGTTCTAGGACATTTGGTTTGAGCGCAATCATTAAACTTAGGTCAAAAAAGCCATTTAAGCCTTTTCACAGTGAGATCTATGCGATATGGCCGAGAAATGTAATTTTGATGTTAACTCCCAAACCGCTGCGCAGAAGTCAACCAAACTTCACCCAATAGTGTATTGTATCACATTCTAGTAGTTACATTTGAAAATTTCGTTCTAGGACATTTGGTTTGAGCGCAATCATTAAACTTAGGTCAAAAAAGCCATTTAAGCCTTTTCACAGTGAGATCTATGCGATATGGCCGAGAAATGTAATTTTGATGTTAACTCCCAAACCGCTGCGCAGAAGTCAACCAAACTTCACCCATTAGTGTATTGTATCACAATCTAGTAGTTACATGTGGAAATTTGGTTCTAGGACATTTGATTTGAGCGCAATCCTCAAACTTAGGTCAAAAAAGCCATTTAAGCCTTTTCACAGTGAGATCTATGCGATATGGCCGAGAAATGTAATTTTGATGTTAACTCCCAAACCGCTGCGCAGAAGTCAACCAAACTTCACCCAATAGTGTATTGTATCACATTCTAGTAGTTACATTTGAAAATTTCGTTCTAGGACATTTGGTTTGAGCGCAATCATTAAACTTAATTTAAAAAATTCATTTAAGCCTTTTCACAGTGAGATCTATGCGATATGGCCGAGAAATGTAATTTTGATGTTAACTCCCAAACCGCTGCGCAGAAGTCAACCAAACTTCACCCAATAGTGTATTGTATCACAATCTAGTAGTTACATTTGAAAATTTTGTTCTAGGACATTTTGTTTGAACGCAATCATCAAACTTAATTAAAAAAGTCATTTAAGCCTTTTCACAGTGAGATCTATGCGATATGGCCGAGAAATGTAATTTTGATGTTAACTCCCAAACCGCTGCGCAGAAGTCAACCAAACTTCACCCAATAGTGTATTGTATCACAATCTAGTAGTTACATTTGAAAATTTTGTTCTAGGAAATTTTGTTTGAGCGCAATCATCAAACTTATTTAAAAAAGTCATTTAAGCCTTTTCACAGTGAGATCTATGCGATATGGCCGAGAAATGTAATTTTGATGTTAACTCCCAAACCGCTGCGCAGAAGTCAACCAAACTTCACCCATTAGTGTATTGTATCACAATCTAGTAGTTACATGTGGAAATTTGGTTCTAGGACATTTGATTTGAGCGCAATCCTCAAACTTAGGTCAAAAAAGCCATTTAAGCCTTTTCACAGTGAGATCTATGCGATATGGCCGAGAAATGTAATTATGATGTTAACTCCCAAACCGCTGCGCAGAAGTCAACCAAACTTCACCCAATAGTGTATTGTATCACATTCTAGTAGTTACATTTGAAAATTTTGTTCTAGGACATTTGGTTTGAGCGCAATCATTAAACTTAGGTCAAAAAAGCCATTTAAGCCTTTTCACAGTGAGATCTATGCGATATGGCCGAGAAATGTAATTTTGATGTTAACTCCCAAACCGCTGCGCAGAAGTCAACCAAACTTCACCCAATAGTGTATTGTATCACAATCTAGTAGTTACATTTGAAAATTTTGTTCTAGGACATTTTGTCTGAACGCAATCATCAAACTTAATTAAAAAAGTCATTTAAGCCTTTTCATAGTGAGATCTATGCGATATGGCCGAGAAATGTAATTTTGATGTTAACTCCCAAACCGCTGCGCAGAAGTCAACCAAACTTCACCCATTAGTGTATTGTATCACAATCTAGTAGTTACATGTGGATATTTGGTTATAGGACATTTGATTTGAGCGCAATCCTCAAACTTAGGTCAAAAAAGCCATTTAAGCCTTTTCACAGTGAGATCTATGCGATATGGCCGAGAAATGTAATTTTGATGTTAACTCCCAAACCGCTGCGCAGAAGTCAACCAAACTTCACCCATTAGTGTATTGTATCACAATCTAGTAGTTACATGTGGAAATTTGGTTATAGGACATTTGATTTGAGCGCAATCCTCAAACTTAGGTCAAAAAAGCCATTTAAGCCTTTTCACAGTGAGATCTATGCGATATGGCCGAGAAATGTAATTTTGATGTTAACTCCCAAACCGCTGCGCAGAAGTCAACCAAACTTCACCCAATAGTGTATTGTATCACATTCTAGTAGTTACATTTGAAAATTTCGTTCTAGGACATTTGGTTTGAGCGCAATCATTAAACTTAATTAAAAAAAGTCATTTAAGCCTTTTCACAGTGAGATCTATGCGATATGGCCGAGAAATGTAATTTTGATGTTAACTCCCAAACCGCTGCGCAGAAGTCAACCAAACTTCACCCAATAGTGTATTGTATCACAATCTAGTAGTTACATTTGAAAATTTTGTTCTAGGACATTTTGTTTGAACGCAATCATCAAACTTAATTAAAAAAGTCATTTAAGCCTTTTCACAGTGAGATCTATGCGATATGGCCGAGAAATGTAATTTTGATGTTAACTCCCAAACCGCTGCGCAGAAGTCAACCAAACTTCACCCAATAGTGTATTGTATCACAATCTAGTAGTTACATTTGAAAATTTTGTTCTAGGACATTTTGTCTGAACGCAATCATCAAACTTAATTAAAAAAGTCATTTAAGCCTTTTCATAGTGAGATCTATGCGATATGGCCGAGAAATGTAATTTTGATGTTAACTCCCAAACCGCTGCGCAGAAGTCAACCAAACTTCACCCATTAGTGTATTGTATCACAATCTAGTAGTTACATGTGGATATTTGGTTATAGGACATTTGATTTGAGCGCAATCCTCAAACTTAGGTCAAAAAAGCCATTTAAGCCTTTTCACAGTGAGATCTATGCGATATGGCCGAGAAATGTAATTTTGATGTTAACTCCCAAACCGCTGCGCAGAAGTCAACCAAACTTCACCCATTAGTGTATTGTATCACAATCTAGTAGTTACATGTGGAAATTTGGTTATAGGACATTTGATTTGAGCGCAATCCTCAAACTTAGGTCAAAAAAGCCATTTAAGCCTTTTCACAGTGAGATCTATGCGATATGGCCGAGAAATGTAATTTTGATGTTAACTCCCAAACCGCTGCGCAGAAGTCAACCAAACTTCACCCAATAGTGTATTGTATCACATTCTAGTAGTTACATTTGAAAATTTCGTTCTAGGACATTTGGTTTGAGCGCAATCATTAAACTTAATTAAAAAAAGTCATTTAAGCCTTTTCACAGTGAGATCTATGCGATATGGCCGAGAAATGTAATTTTGATGTTAACTCCCAAACCGCTGCGCAGAAGTCAACCAAACTTCACCCAATAGTGTATTGTATCACAATCTAGTAGTTACATTTGAAAATTTTGTTCTAGGACATTTTGTTTGAACGCAATCATCAAACTTAATTAAAAAAGTCATTTAAGCCTTTTCACAGTGAGATCTATGCGATATGGCCGAGAAATGTAATTTTGATGTTAACTCCCAAACCGCTGCGCAGAAGTCAACCAAACTTCACCCAATAGTGTATTGTATCACATTCTAGTAGTTACATTTGAAAATTTCGTTCTAGGACATTTTGTTTGAGCGCAATCATTAAACTTAGGTCAAAAAAGCCATTTAAGCCTTTTCACAGTGAGATCTATGCGATATGGCCGAGAAATGTAATTTTGATGTTAACTCCCAAACCGCTGCGCAGAAGTCAACCAAACTTCACCCAATAGTGTATTGTATCACAATCTAGTAGTTACATTTGAAAATTTTGTTCTAGGACATTTTGTTTGAACGCAATCATCAAACTTAATTAAAAAAGTCATTTAAGCCTTTTCACAGTGAGATCTATGCGATATGGCCGAGAAATGTAATTTTGATGTTAACTCCCAAACCGCTGCGCAGAAGTCAACCAAACTTCACCCATTAGTGTATTGTATCACAATCTAGTAGTTACATGTGGAAATTTGGTTATAGGACATTTGATTTGAGCGCAATCCTCAAACTTAGGTCAAAAAAGCCATTTAAGCCTTTTCACAGTGAGATCTATGCGATATGGCCGAGAAATGTAATTTTGATGTTAACTCCCAAACCGCTGCGCAGAAGTCAACCAAACTTTACCCAATGGTGTATTTTATCACAATCTAGTAGTTACATTTGGAAATTTAGTTCTAGGACATTTGATTTGAGCGCAATCTTCAAACTTAATTAAAAAAAGTCATTTAAGCCTTTTCACAGTGAGATCTATGCGATATGGCCGAGAAATGTAATTTTGATGTTCACTCCCAAACCGCTGCGCAGAAGTCAACCAAACTTCAACCATTAGTGTATTGTATCACAATCTAGTAGTTACATGTGGAAATTTGGTTCTAGGACATTTGATTTGAGCGCAATCCTCAAACTTAGGTCAAAAAAGCCATTTAAGCCTTTTCACAGTGAGATCTATGCGATATGGCCGAGAAATGTAATTTTGATGTTAACTCCCAAACCGCTGCGCAGAAGTCAACCAAACTTCACCCAATAGTGTATTGTATCACAATCTAGTAGTTACATTTGAAAATTTTGTTCTAGGACATTTTGTTTGAGCGCAATCATCAAACCTAATTAAAAAAGTCATTTAAGCCTTTTCACAGTGAGATCTATGCGATATGGCCGAGAAATGTAATTTTGATGTTAACTCCCAAACCGCTGCGCAGAAGTCAACCAAACTTCACCCATTAGTGTATTGTATCACAATCTAGTAGTTACATGTGGAAATTTGGTTCTAGGACATTTGATTTGAGCGCAATCCTCAAACTTAGGTCAAAAAAGCCATTTAAGCCTTTTCACAGTGAGATCTATGCGATATGGCCGAGAAATGTAATTTTGATGTTAACTCCCAAACCGCTGCGCAGAAGTCAACCAAACTTCACCCAATAGTGTATTGTATCACATTCTAGTAGTTACATTTGAAAATTTCGTTCTAGGACATTTGGTTTGAGCGCAATTATTAAACTTAGGTCAAAAAAGCCATTTAAGCCTTTTCACAGTGAGATCTATGCGATATGGCCGAGAAATGTAATTTTGATGTTAACTCCCAAACCGCTGCGCAGAAGTAAACCAAACTTCACCCATTAGTGTATTGTATCATAATCTAGTAGTTACATGTGGAAATTTGGTTCTAGGACATTTGATTTGAGCGCAATCCTCAAACTTATGTCAAAAAAGCCATTTAAGCTTTTTCACAGTGAGATCTATGCGATATGGCCGAGAAATGTAATTTTGATGTTAACTCCCAAACCGCTGCGCAGAAGTCAACCAAACTTCACCCAATAGTGTATTGTATCACAATCTAGTAGTTACATTTGAAAATTTTGTTCTAGGACATTTTGTTTGAGCGCAATCATCAAACTTAATTAAAAAAGTCATTTAAGCCTTTTCACAGTGAGATCTATGCGATATGGCCGAGAAATGTAATTTTGATGTTAACTCCAAAACCGCTGCGCAGAAGTCAACCAAACTTCACCCATTAGTGTATTGTATCACAATCTAGTAGTTACATGTAGAAATTTGGTTCTAGGACATTTGATTTGAGCGCAATCCTCAAACTTAGGTCAAAAAAGCCATTTAAGCCTTTTCACAGTGAGATCTATGCGATATGGCCGAGAAATGTAATTTTGATGTTAACTCCCAAACCGCTGCGCAGAAGTCAACCAAACTTCACCCAATAGTGTATTGTATCACATTCTAGTAGTTACATTTGAAAATTTCGTTCTAGGACATTTGGTTTGAGCGCAATCATTAAACTTAGGTCAAAAAAGCCATTTAAGCCTTTTCACAGTGAGATCTATGCGATATGGCCGAGAAATGTAATTTTGATGTTAGCTCCCAAACCGCTGCGCAGAAGTCAACTAAACTTCACCCAATAGTGTATTGTATCACATTCTAGTAGTTACATTTGAAAATTTCGTTCTAGGACATTTAATTTGAGCGCAATCATTAAACTTAATTAAAAAAGTCATTTAAGCCTTTTCACAGTGAGATCTATGCGATATGGCCGAGAAATGTAATTTTGATGTTAACTCCCAAACCGCTGCGCAGAAGTCAACCAAACTTCACCCATTAGTGTATTGTATCACAATCTAGTAATTACATGTGGAAATTTGGTTCTAGGACATTTGATTTGAGCGCAATCCTCAAACTTAGGTCAAAAAAGCCATTTAAGCCTTTTCACAGTGAGATCTATGCGATATGGCCGAGAAATGTAATTTTGATGTTAACTCCCAAACCGCTGCGCAGAAGTCAACCAAACTTCACCCAATAGTGTATTGTATCACATTCTAGTAGTTACATTTGAAAATTTCGTTCTAGGACATTTGGTTTGAGCGCAATCATTAAACTTAGGTCAAAAAAGCCATTTAAGCCTTTTCACAGTGAGATCTATGCGATATGGCCGAGAAATGTAATTTTGATGTTAACTCCCAAACCGCTGCGCAGAAGTCAACCAAACTTCACCCAATAGTGTATTGTATCACAATCTAGTAGTTACATTTGAAAATTTTGTTCTAGGACATTTTGTCTGAACGCAATCATCAAACTTAATTAAAAAAGTCATTTAAGCCTTTTCACAGTGAGATCTATGCGATATGGCCGAGAAATGTAATTTTGATGTTAACTCCCAAACCGCTGCGCAGAAGTCAACCAAACTTCACCCATTAGTGTATTGTATCACAATCTAGTAGTTACATGTGGATATTTGGTTATAGGACATTTGATTTGAGCGCAATCCTCAAACTTAGGTCAAAAAAGCCATTTAAGCCTTTTCACAGTGAGATCTATGCGATATGGCCGAGAAATGTAATTTTGATGTTAACTCCCAAACCGCTGCGCAGAAGTCAACCAAACTTCACCCATTAGTGTATTGTATCACAATCTAGTAGTTACATGTGGAAATTTGGTTATAGGACATTTGATTTGAGCGCAATCCTCAAACTTAGGTCAAAAAAGCCATTTAAGCCTTTTCACAGTGAGATCTATGCGATATGGCCGAGAAATGTAATTTTGATGTTAACTCCCAAACCGCTGCGCAGAAGTCAACCAAACTTCACCCAATAGTGTATTGTATCACATTCTAGTAGTTACATTTGAAAATTTCGTTCTAGGACATTTGGTTTGAGCGCAATCATTAAACTTAATTAAAAAAAGTCATTTAAGCCTTTTCACAGTGAGATCTATGCGATATGGCCGAGAAATGTAATTTTGATGTTAACTCCCAAACCGCTGCGCAGAAGTCAACCAAACTTCACCCAATAGTGTATTGTATCACAATCTAGTAGTTACATTTGAAAATTTTGTTCTAGGACATTTTGTTTGAACGCAATCATCAAACTTAATTAAAAAAGTCATTTAAGCCTTTTCACAGTGAGATCTATGCGATATGGCCGAGAAATGTAATTTTGATGTTAACTCCCAAACCGCTGCGCAGAAGTCAACCAAACTTCACCCAATAGTGTATTGTATCACATTCTAGTAGTTACATTTGAAAATTTCGTTCTAGGACATTTTGTTTGAGCGCAATCATTAAACTTAGGTCAAAAAAGCCATTTAAGCCTTTTCACAGTGAGATCTATGCGATATGGCCGAGAAATGTAATTTTGATGTTAACTCCCAAACCGCTGCGCAGAAGTCAACCAAACTTCACCCAATAGTGTATTGTATCACAATCTAGTAGTTACATTTGAAAATTTTGTTCTAGGACATTTTGTTTGAACGCAATCATCAAACTTAATTAAAAAAGTCATTTAAGCCTTTTCACAGTGAGATCTATGCGATATGGCCGAGAAATGTAATTTTGATGTTAACTCCCAAACCGCTGCGCAGAAGTCAACCAAACTTCACCCATTAGTGTATTGTATCACAATCTAGTAGTTACATGTGGAAATTTGGTTATAGGACATTTGATTTGAGCGCAATCCTCAAACTTAGGTCAAAAAAGCCATTTAAGCCTTTTCACAGTGAGATCTATGCGATATGGCCGAGAAATGTAATTTTGATGTTAACTCCCAAACCGCTGCGCAGAAGTCAACCAAACTTTACCCAATGGTGTATTTTATCACAATCTAGTAGTTACATTTGGAAATTTAGTTCTAGGACATTTGATTTGAGCGCAATCTTCAAACTTAATTAAAAAAAGTCATTTAAGCCTTTTCACAGTGAGATCTATGCGATATGGCCGAGAAATGTAATTTTGATGTTCACTCCCAAACCGCTGCGCAGAAGTCAACCAAACTTCAACCATTAGTGTATTGTATCACAATCTAGTAGTTACATGTGGAAATTTGGTTCTAGGACATTTGATTTGAGCGCAATCCTCAAACTTAGGTCAAAAAAGCCATTTAAGCCTTTTCACAGTGAGATCTATGCGATATGGCCGAGAAATGTAATTTTGATGTTAACTCCCAAACCGCTGCGCAGAAGTCAACCAAACTTCACCCAATAGTGTATTGTATCACAATCTAGTAGTTACATTTGAAAATTTTGTTCTAGGACATTTTGTTTGAGCGCAATCATCAAACCTAATTAAAAAAGTCATTTAAGCCTTTTCACAGTGAGATCTATGCGATATGGCCGAGAAATGTAATTTTGATGTTAACTCCCAAACCGCTGCGCAGAAGTCAACCAAACTTCACCCATTAGTGTATTGTATCACAATCTAGTAGTTACATGTGGAAATTTGGTTCTAGGACATTTGATTTGAGCGCAATCCTCAAACTTAGGTCAAAAAAGCCATTTAAGCCTTTTCACAGTGAGATCTATGCGATATGGCCGAGAAATGTAATTTTGATGTTAACTCCCAAACCGCTGCGCAGAAGTCAACCAAACTTCACCCAATAGTGTATTGTATCACATTCTAGTAGTTACATTTGAAAATTTCGTTCTAGGACATTTGGTTTGAGCGCAATTATTAAACTTAGGTCAAAAAAGCCATTTAAGCCTTTTCACAGTGAGATCTATGCGATATGGCCGAGAAATGTAATTTTGATGTTAACTCCCAAACCGCTGCGCAGAAGTAAACCAAACTTCACCCATTAGTGTATTGTATCATAATCTAGTAGTTACATGTGGAAATTTGGTTCTAGGACATTTGATTTGAGCGCAATCCTCAAACTTATGTCAAAAAAGCCATTTAAGCTTTTTCACAGTGAGATCTATGCGATATGGCCGAGAAATGTAATTTTGATGTTAACTCCCAAACCGCTGCGCAGAAGTCAACCAAACTTCACCCAATAGTGTATTGTATCACAATCTAGTAGTTACATTTGAAAATTTTGTTCTAGGACATTTTGTTTGAGCGCAATCATCAAACTTAATTAAAAAAGTCATTTAAGCCTTTTCACAGTGAGATCTATGCGATATGGCCGAGAAATGTAATTTTGATGTTAACTCCAAAACCGCTGCGCAGAAGTCAACCAAACTTCACCCATTAGTGTATTGTATCACAATCTAGTAGTTACATGTAGAAATTTGGTTCTAGGACATTTGATTTGAGCGCAATCCTCAAACTTAGGTCAAAAAAGCCATTTAAGCCTTTTCACAGTGAGATCTATGCGATATGGCCGAGAAATGTAATTTTGATGTTAACTCCCAAACCGCTGCGCAGAAGTCAACCAAACTTCACCCAATAGTGTATTGTATCACATTCTAGTAGTTACATTTGAAAATTTCGTTCTAGGACATTTGGTTTGAGCGCAATCATTAAACTTAGGTCAAAAAAGCCATTTAAGCCTTTTCACAGTGAGATCTATGCGATATGGCCGAGAAATGTAATTTTGATGTTAGCTCCCAAACCGCTGCGCAGAAGTCAACTAAACTTCACCCAATAGTGTATTGTATCACATTCTAGTAGTTACATTTGAAAATTTCGTTCTAGGACATTTAATTTGAGCGCAATCATTAAACTTAATTAAAAAAGTCATTTAAGCCTTTTCACAGTGAGATCTATGCGATATGGCCGAGAAATGTAATTTTGATGTTAACTCCCAAACCGCTGCGCAGAAGTCAACCAAACTTCACCCATTAGTGTATTGTATCACAATCTAGTAATTACATGTGGAAATTTGGTTCTAGGACATTTGATTTGAGCGCAATCCTCAAACTTAGGTCAAAAAAGCCATTTAAGCCTTTTCACAGTGAGATCTATGCGATATGGCCGAGAAATGTAATTTTGATGTTAACTCCCAAACCGCTGCGCAGAAGTCAACCAAACTTCACCCAATAGTGTATTGTATCACAATCTAGTAGTTACATTTGAAAATTTTGTTCTAGGACATTTTGTTTGAGCGCAAACCTCAAACTTAGGTCAAAAAAGCCATTTAAGCCTTTTCACAGTGAGATCTATGCGATATGGCCGAGAAATGTAATTTTGATGTTAACTCCCAAACCGCTGCGCAGAAGTCAACCAAACTTCACCCAATAGTGTATTGTATCACATTCTAGTAGTTACATTTGAAAATTTCGTTCTAGGACATTTGGTTTGAGCGCAATCATTAAACTTAGGTCAAAAAAGCCATTTAAGCCTTTTCACAGTGAGATCTATGCGATATGGCCGAGAAATGTAATTTTGATGTTAACTCCCAAACCGCTGCGCAGAAGTCAACCAAACTTCACCCATTAGTGTATTGTATCACAATCTAGTAGTTACATTTGGAAATTTAGTTCTAGGACATTTGATTTGAGCGCAATCTTCAAACTTAATTAAAAAAAGTCATTTAAGCCTTTTCACAGTGAGATCTATGCGATATGGCCGAGAAATGTAATTTTGATGTTCACTCCCAAACCGCTGCGCAGAAGTCAACCAAACTTCAACCATTAGTGTATTGTATCACAATCTAGTAGTTACATGTGGAAATTTGGTTCTCGGACATTTGATTTGAGCGCAATCCTCAAACTTAGGTCAAAAAAGCCATTTAAGCCTTTTCACAGTGAGATCTATGCGATATGGCCGAGAAATGTAATTTTGATGTTAACTCCCAAACCGCTGCGCAGAAGTCAACCAAACTTCACCCAATAGTGTATTGTATCACAATCTAGTAGTTACATTTGAAAATTTTGTTCTAGGACATTTTGTTTGAGCGCAATCATCAAACTTAATTAAAAAAGTCATTTAAGCCTTTTCACAGTGAGATCTATGCGATATGGCCGAGAAATGTAATTTTGATGTTAACTCCAAAACCGCTGCGCAGAAGTCAACCAAACTTCACCCATTAGTGTATTGTATCACAATCTAGTAGTTACATGTAGAAATTTGGTTCTAGGACATTTGATTTGAGCGCAATCCTCAAACTTAGGTCAAAAAAGCCATTTAAGCCTTTTCACAGTGAGATCTATGCGATATGGCCGAGAAATGTAATTTTGATGTTAACTCCCAAACCGCTGCGCAGAAGTCAACCAAACTTCACCCAATAGTGTATTGTATCACATTCTAGTAGTTACATTTGAAAATTTCGTTCTAGGACATTTGGTTTGAGCGCAATCATTAAACTTAGGTCAAAAAAGCCATTTAAGCCTTTTCACTGTGAGATCTATGCGATATGGCCGAGAAATGTAATTTTGATGTTAGCTCCCAAACCGCTGCGCAGAAGTCAACTAAACTTCACCCAATAGTGTATTGTATCACATTCTAGTAGTTACATTTGAAAATTTCGTTCTAGGACATTTAATTTGAGCGCAATCATTAAACTTAATTAAAAAAGTCATTTAAGCCTTTTCACAGTGAGATCTATGCGATATGGCCGAGAAATGTAATTTTGATGTTAACTCCCAAACCGCTGCGCAGAAGTCAACCAAACTTCACCCATTAGTGTATTGTATCACAATCTAGTAATTACATGTGGAAATTTGGTTCTAGGACATTTGATTTGAGCGCAATCCTCAAACTTAGGTCAAAAAAGCCATTTAAGCCTTTTCACAGTGAGATCTATGCGATATGGCCGAGAAATGTAATTTTGATGTTAACTCCCAAACCGCTGCGCAGAAGTCAACCAAACTTCACCCAATAGTGTATTGTATCACAATCTAGTAGTTACATTTGAAAATTTTGTTCTAGGACATTTTGTTTGAGCGCAAACCTCAAACTTAGGTCAAAAAAGCCATTTAAGCCTTTTCACAGTGAGATCTATGCGATATGGCCGAGAAATGTAATTTTGATGTTAACTCCCAAACCGCTGCGCAGAAGTCAACCAAACTTCACCCAATAGTGTATTGTATCACATTCTAGTAGTTACATTTGAAAATTTCGTTCTAGGACATTTGGTTTGAGCGCAATCATTAAACTTAGGTCAAAAAAGCCATTTAAGCCTTTTCACAGTGAGATCTATGCGATATGGCCGAGAAATGTAATTTTGATGTTAACTCCCAAACCGCTGCGCAGAAGTCAACCAAACTTCACCCATTAGTGTATTGTATCACAATCTAGTAGTTACATGTAGAAATTTGGTTATAGGACATTTGATTTGAGCGCAATCCTCAAACTTAGGTCAAAAAAGCCATTTAAGCCTTTTCACAGTGAGATCTATGCGATATGGCCGAGAAATGTAATTTTGATGTTAACTCCCAAACCGCTGCGCAGAAGTCAACCAAACTTCACCCAATAGTGTATTGTATCACAATCTAGTAGTTACATTTGAAAATTTTGTTCTAGGACATTTTGTTTGAGCGCAATCATCAAACTTAATTAAAAAAGTCATTTAAGCCTTTTCACAGTGAGATCTATGCGATATGGCCGAGAAATGTAATTTTGATGTTAACTCCAAAACCGCTGCGCAGAAGTCAACCAAACTTCACCCATTAGTGTATTGTATCACAATCTAGTAGTTACATGTAGAAATTTGGTTCTAGGACATTTGATTTGAGCGCAATCCTCAAACTTAGGTCAAAAAAGCCATTTAAGCCTTTTCACAGTGAGATCTATGCGATATGGCCGAGAAATGTAATTTTGATGTTAACTCCCAAACCGCTGCGCAGAAGTCAACCAAACTTCACCCAATAGTGTATTGTATCACATTCTAGTAGTTACATTTGAAAATTTCGTTCTAGGACATTTGGTTTGAGCGCAATCATTAAACTTAGGTCAAAAAAGCCATTTAAGCCTTTTCACTGTGAGATCTATGCGATATGGCCGAGAAATGTAATTTTGATGTTAGCTCCCAAACCGCTGCGCAGAAGTCAACTAAACTTCACCCAATAGTGTATTGTATCACATTCTAGTAGTTAAATTTGAAAATTTCGTTCTAGGACATTTAATTTGAGCGCAATCATTAAACTTAATTAAAAAAGTCATTTAAGCCTTTTCACAGTGAGATCTATGCGATATGGCCGAGAAATGTAATTTTGATGTTAACTCCCAAACCGCTGCGCAGAAGTCAACCAAACTTCACCCATTAGTGTATTGTATCACAATCTAGTAATTACATGTGGAAATTTGGTTCTAGGACATTTGATTTGAGCGCAATCCTCAAACTTAGGTCAAAAAAGCCATTTAAGCCTTTTCACAGTGAGATCTATGCGATATGGCCGAGAAATGTAATTTTGATGTTAACTCCCAAACCGCTGCGCAGAAGTCAACCAAACTTCACCCAATAGTGTATTGTATCACAATCTAGTAGTTACATTTGAAAATTTTGTTCTAGGACATTTTGTTTGAGCGCAAACCTCAAACTTAGGTCAAAAAAGCCATTTAAGCCTTTTCACAGTGAGATCTATGCGATATGGCCGAGAAATGTAATTTTGATGTTAACTCCCAAACCGCTGCGCAGAAGTCAACCAAACTTCACCCAATAGTGTATTGTATCACATTCTAGTAGTTACATTTGAAAATTTCGTTCTAGGACATTTGGTTTGAGCGCAATCATTAAACTTAGGTCAAAAAAGCCATTTAAGCCTTTTCACAGTGAGATCTATGCGATATGGCCGAGAAATGTAATTTTGATGTTAACTCCCAAACCGCTGCGCAGAAGTCAACCAAACTTCACCCATTAGTGTATTGTATCACAATCTAGTAGTTACATGTAGAAATTTGGTTATAGGACATTTGATTTGAGCGCAATCCTCAAACTTAGGTCAAAAAAGCCATTTAAGCCTTTTCACAGTGAGATCTATGCGATATGGCCGAGAAATGTAATTTTGATGTTAACTCCCAAACCGCTGCGCAGAAGTCAACCAAACTTCACCCAATAGTGTATTTTATCACAATCTAGTAGTTACATTTGGAAATTTAGTTCTAGGACATTTGATTTGAGCGCAATCTTCAAACTTAATTAAAAAAAGTCATTTAAGCCTTTTCACAGTGAGATCTATGCGATATGGCCGAGAAATGTAATTTTGATGTTCACTCCCAAACCGCTGCGCAGAAGTCAACCAAACTTCAACCATTAGTGTATTGTATCACAATCTAGTAGTTACATGTGGAAATTTGGTTCTCGGACATTTGATTTGAGCGCAATCCTCAAACTTAGGTCAAAAAAGCCATTTAAGCCTTTTCACAGTGAGATCTATGCGATATGGCCGAGAAATGTAATTTTGATGTTAACTCCCAAACCGCTGCGCAGAAGTCAACCAAACTTCACCCAATAGTGTATTGTATCACAATCTAGTAGTTACATTTGAAAATTTTGTTCTAGGACTATTTGTTTGAGCGCAATCATCAAACTTAATTAAAAAAGTCATTTAAGCCTTTTCACAGTGAGATCTATGCGATATGGCCGAGAAATGTAATTTTGATGTTAACTCCCAAACCGCTGCGCAGAAGTCAACCAAACTTCACCCATTAGTGTATTGTATCACAATCTAGTAGTTACATGTGGAAATGTGGTTCTAGGACATTTGATTTGAGCGCAATCCTCAAACTTAGGTCAAAAAAGCCATTTAAGCCTTTTCACAGTGAGATCTATGCGATATGGCCGAGAAATGTAATTTTGATGTTAACTCCCAAACCGCTGCGCAGAAGTCAACCAAACTTCACCCAATAGTGTATTGTATCACATTCTAGTAGTTACATTTGAAAATTTCGTTCTAGGACATTTGGTTTGAGCGCAATCATTAAACATAGGTCAAAAAAGCCATTTAAGCCTTTTCACAGTGAGATCTATGCGATATGGCCGAGAAATGTAATTTTGATGTTAACTCCCAAACCGCTGCGCAGAAGTCAACCAAACTTCACCCAATAGTGTATTGTATCACATTCTAGTAGTTACATTTGAAAATTTCGTTCTAGGACATTTGGTTTGAGCGCAATCATTAAACTTAGGTCAAAAAAGCCATTTAAGCCTTTTCACAGTGAGATCTATGCGATATGGCCGAGAAATGTAATTTTGATGTTAACTCCCAAACCGCTGCGCAGAAGTCAACCAAACTTCACCCAATAGTGTATTGTATCACATTCTAGTAGTTACATTTGAAAATTTTGTTCTAGGACATTTGGTTTGAGCGCAATCATTAAACTTAGGTCAAAAAAGCCATTTAAGCCTTTTCACTGTGAGATCTATGCGATATGGCGGAGAAATGTAATTTTGATGTTAACTCCCAAACCGCTGCGCAGAAGTCAACTAAACTTCACCCAATAGTGTATTGTATCACATTCTAGTAGTTACATTTGAAAATTTTGTTCTAGGACATTTGGTTTGAGCGCAATCATTAAACTTAATTAAAAAAGTCATTTAAGCCTTTTCACAGTGAGATCTATGCGATATGGCCGAGAAATGTAATTTTGATGTTAACTCCCAAACCGCTGCGCAGAAGTCAACCAAACTTCACCCATTAGTGTATTGTATCACAATCTAGTAATTACATGTGGAAATTTGGTTCTAGGACATTTGATTTGAGCGCAATCCTCAAACTTAGGTCAAAAAAGCCATTTAAGCCTTTTCACAGTGAGATCTATGCGATATGGCCGAGAAATGTAATTTTGATGTTAACTCCCAAACCGCTGCGCAGAAGTCAACCAAACTTCACCCATTAGTGTATTGTATCACAATCTAGTAGTTACATGTGGAAATTTGGTTCTAGGACATTTGATTTGAGCGCAATCCTCAAACTTAGGTCAAAAAAGCCATTTAAGCCTTTTCACAGTGAGATCTATGCGATATGGCCGAGAAATGTAATTTTGATGTTAACTCCCAAACCGCTGCGCAGAAGTCAACCAAACTTCACCCAATAGTGTATTGTATCACATTCTAGTAGTTACATTTTAAAATTTCGTTCTAGGACATTTGGTTTGAGCGCAATTATTAAACTTAGGTCAAAAAAGCCATTTAAGCCTTTTCACAGTGAGATCTATGCGATATGGCCGAGAAATGTAATTTTGATGTTAACTCCCAAACCGCTGCGCAGAAGTCAACCAAACTTCACCCAATAGTGTATTGTATCACAATCTAGTAGTTACATTTGAAAATTTTGTTCTAGGACATTTTGTTTGAGCGCAAACCTCAAACTTAGGTCAAAAAAGCCATTTAAGCCTTTTCACAGTGAGATCTATGCGATATGGCCGAGAAATGTAATTTTGATGTTAACTCCCAAACCGCTGCGCAGAAGTCAACCAAACTTCACCCAATAGTGTATTGTATCACATTCTAGTAGTTACATTTGAAAATTTCGTTCTAGGACATTTGGTTTGAGCGCAATCATTAAACTTAAGTCAAAAAAGCCATTTAAGCCTTTTCACAGTGAGATCTATGCGATATGGCCGAGAAATGTAATTTTGATGTTAACTCCCAAACCGCTGCGCAGAAGTCAACCAAACTTCACCCATTAGTGTATTGTATCACAATCTAGTAGTTACATGTGGAAATTTGGTTATAGGACATTTGATTTGAGCGCAATCCTCAAACTTAGGTCAAAAAAGCCATTTAAGCCTTTTCACAGTGAGATCTATGCGATATGGCCGAGAAATGTAATTTTGATGTTAACTCCCAAACCGCTGCGCAGAAGTCAACCAAACTTCACCCAATAGTGTATTGTATCACAATCTAGTAGTTACATTTGAAAATTTTGTTCTAGGACATTTTGTTTGAGCGCAAACCTCAAACTTAGGTCAAAAAAGCCATTTAAGCCTTTTCACAGTGAGATCTATGCGATATGGCCGAGAAATGTAATTTTGATGTTAACTCCCAAACCGCTGCGCAGAAGTCAACCAAACTTCACCCAATAGTGTATTGTATCACATTCTAGTAGTTACATTTGAAAATTTCGTTCTAGGACATTTGGTTTGAGCGCAATCATTAAACTTAGGTCAAAAAAGCCATTTAAGCCTTTTCACAGTGAGATCTATGCGATATGGCCGAGAAATGTAATTTTGATGTTAACTCCCAAACCGCTGCGCAGAAGTCAACCAAACTTCACCCATTATTGTATTGTATCACAATCTAGTAGTTACATGTAGAAATTTGGTTATAGGACATTTGATTTGAGCGCAATCCTCAAACTTAGGTCAAAAAAGCCATTTAAGCCTTTTCACAGTGAGATCTATGCGATATGGCCGAGAAATGTAATTTTGATGTTAACTCCCAAACCGCTGCGCAGAAGTCAACCAAACTTCACCCAATAGTGTATTTTATCACAATCTAGTAGTTACATTTGGAAATTTAGTTCTAGGACATTTGATTTGAGCGCAATCTTCAAACTTAATTAAAAAAAGTCATTTAAGCCTTTTCACAGTGAGATCTATGCGATATGGCCGAGAAATGTAATTTTGATGTTCACTCCCAAACCGCTGCGCAGAAGTCAACCAAACTTCAACCAATAGTGTATTGTATCACAATCTAGTAGTTACATTTGAAAATTTTGTTCTAGGACTATTTGTTTGAGCGCAATCATCAAACTTAATTAAAAAAGTCATTTAAGCCTTTTCACAGTGAGATCTATGCGATATGGCCGAGAAATGTAATTTTGATGTTAACTCCCAAACCGCTGCGCAGAAGTCAACCAAACTTCACCCATTAGTGTATTGTATCACAATCTAGTAGTTACATGTGGAAATGTGGTTCTAGGACATTGGATTTGAGCGCAATCCTCAAACTTAGGTCAAAAAAGCCATTTAAGCCTTTTCACAGTGAGATCTATGCGATATGGCCGAGAAATGTAATTTTGATGTTAACTCCCAAACCGCTGCGCAGAAGTCAACCAAACTTCACCCAATAGTGTATTGTATCACATTCTAGTAGTTACATTTGAAAATTTCGTTCTAGGACATTTGGTTTGAGCGCAATCATTAAACTTAGGTCAAAAAAGCCATTTAAGCCTTTTCACAGTGAGATCTATGCGATATGGCCGAGAAATGTAATTTTGATGTTAACTCCCAAACCGCTGCGCAGAAGTCAACCAAACTTCACCCAATAGTGTATTGTATCACATTCTAGTAGTTACATTTGAAAATTTTGTTCTAGGACATTTGGTTTGAGCGCAATCATTAAACTTAGGTCAAAAAAGCCATTTAAGCCTTTTCACTGTGAGATCTATGCGATATGGCGGAGAAATGTAATTTTGATGTTAACTCCCAAACCGCTGCGCAGAAGTCAACTGAACTTCACCCAATAGTGTATTGTATCACATTCTAGTAGTTACATTTGAAAATTTCGTTCTAGGACATTTGGTTTGAGCGCAATCATTAAACTTAATTAAAAAAGTCATTTAAGCCTTTTCACAGTGAGATCTATGCGATATGGCCGAGAAATGTAATTTTGATGTTAACTTCCAAACCGCTGCGCAGAAGTCAACCAAACTTCACCCATTAGTGTATTGTATCACAATCTAGTAATTACATGTGGAAATTTGGTTCTAGGACATTTGATTTGAGCGCAATCCTCAAACTTAGGTCAAAAAAGCCATTTAAGCCTTTTCACAGTGAGATCTATGCGATATGGCCGAGAAATGTAATTTTGATGTTAACTCCCAAACCGCTGCGCAGAAGTCAACCAAACTTCACCCATTAGTGTATTGTATCACAATCTAGTAGTTACATGTGGAAATTTGGTTCTAGGACATTTGATTTGAGCGCAATCCTCAAACTTAGGTCAAAAAAGCCATTTAAGCCTTTTCACAGTGAGATCTATGCGATATGGCCGAGAAATGTAATTTTGATGTTAACTCCCAAACCGCTGCGCAGAAGTCAACCAAACTTCACCCAATAGTGTATTGTATCACATTCTAGTAGTTACATTTTAAAATTTCGTTCTAGGACATTTGGTTTGAGCGCAATTATTAAACTTAGGTCAAAAAAGCCATTTAAGCCTTTTCACAGTGAGATCTATGCGATATGGCCGAGAAATGTAATTTTGATGTTAACTCCCAAACCGCTGCGCAGAAGTAAACCAAACTTCACCCATTAGTGTATTGTATCACAATCTAGTAGTTACATGTGGAAATTTGGTTCTAGGACATTTGATTTGAGCGCAATCCTCAAACTTAGGTCAAAAAAGCCATTTAAGCCTTTTCACAGTGAGATCTATGCGATATGGCCGAGAAATGTAATTTTGATGTTAACTCCCAAACCGCTGCGCAGAAGTCAACCAAACTTCACCCAATAGTGTATTGTATCACAATCTAGTAGTTACATTTGAAAATTTTGTTCTAGGACATTTTGTTTCAACGCAATAATCAAACTTAATTAAAAAAGTCATTTAAGCCTTTTCACAGTGAGATCTATGCGATATGGCCGAGAAATGTAATTTTGATGTTAACTCCCAAACCGCTGCGCAGAAGTCAACCAAACTTCACCCAATAGTGTATTGTATCACAATCTAGTAGTTACATTTGAAAATTTTGTTCTAGGACATTTTGTTTGAGCGCAAACCTCAAACTTAGGTCAAAAAAGCCATTTAAGCCTTTTCACAGTGAGATCTATGCGATATGGCCGAGAAATGTAATTTTGATGTTAACTCCCAAACCGCTGCGCAGAAGTCAACCAAACTTCACCCAATAGTGTATTGTATCACATTCTAGTAGTTACATTTGAAAATTTCGTTCTAGGACATTTGATTTGAGCGCAATCATTAAACTTAAGTCAAAAAAGCCATTTAAGCCTTTTCACAGTGAGATCTATGCGATATGGCCGAGAAATGTAATTTTGATGTTAACTCCCAAACCGCTGCGCAGAAGTCAACCAAACTTCACCCATTAGTGTATTGTATCACAATCTAGTAGTTACATGTGGAAATTTGGTTATAGGACATTTGATTTGAGCGCAATCCTCAAACTTAGGTCAAAAAAGCCATTTAAGCCTTTTCACAGTGAGATCTATGCGATATGGCCGAGAAATGTAATTTTGATGTTAACTCCCAAACCGCTGCGCAGAAGTCAACCAAACTTCACCCAATAGTGTATTGTATCACATTCTAGTAGTTACATTTGAAAATTTCGTTCTAGGACATTTGGTTTGAGCGCAATCATTAAACTTAGGTCAAAAAAGCCATTTAAGCCTTTTCACAGTGAGATCTATGCGATATGGCCGAGAAATGTAATTTTGATGTTAACTCCCAAACCGCTGCGCAGAAGTCAACCAAACTTCACCCATTAGTGTATTGTATCACAATCTAGTAGTTACATGTGGAAATTTGGTTATAGGACATTTGATTTGAGCGCAATCCTCAAACTTAGGTCAAAAAAGCCATTTAAGCCTTTTCACAGTGAGATCTATGCGATATGGCCGAGAAATGTAATTTTGATGTTAACTCCCAAACCGCTGCGCAGAAGTCAACCAAACTTCACCCAATAGTGTATTTTATCACAATCTAGTAGTTACATTTGGAAATTTAGTTCTAGGACATTTGATTTGAGCGCAATCTTCAAACTTAATTAAAAAAAGTCATTTAAGCCTTTTCACAGTGAGATCTATGCGATATGCACTGTTAAAAGTGCTACATCCACAATGTAGATTTAGTATATTTCAAATGCTTGTGATTTACCTTATTTTATTTGTTTTGTCATAAAAAGGATCAAAATTATTTGCCTCTACTTGAAATGCAAAATTATATATATAAGAATTTATTGTAAGTGCTACTGACACATTATATTTGAGTATTTTTTTCCACGTGACTGTTGTGTACATGAAACATTATAAATTTGAGTTTACTTGGAAAATTCATAGTAGTCCTTAAACGAAAAAATTGAGTTGAGGTTAGTGACTATCCATGAAGCTTGGCAGCAAAGGCGGCAGAGGAGGCAGACTCAGACAATACACGTCCTTTGGCATGTTCCCTACAGAGCAAATTTCCTTCAGGAAAAAAAAACGGTAAGTTCCACTAATATATCTGAGTGATTAGTTGTGCTAAAACTATTGTGACTTGCAATGTTTGCTTTAGAGGTCCCGTTTTTTCAGTTAACATTAGCTAATCGCACTTTAGCTATACCTGCCGTCACACATGGTAAATGTAAGCTAACTGCTACGAGTTAACCAACAAACGTGTTTTTTTTCCTCTATCAACATAATTCAAATGGATTCTTAAAGCTGAGAAACAGAGCTTTGCGGTGATATACGACACATTACACCAGTGCACTGTGAGGGCGGGGGGAGAAAGGCAGACAAGTGGGGCTGCAGCCTTTCCATTGTAAAGAAGAGTCCGAAGGTTGACACAGAAGATTTCTTAGATAAAGTTTAGTGGTGATTTATTTGTCCGGCATGAAAATCTCTCACCTTTTGGCGAAATTCGCCATTTTGAACTCAAAAAGGGTGACCTGCGTGAAATGTATAGATCCGAGGAGAAAATATTAGGGGGGGGGGGGATTTTTTTTTTTAATGTATAATGAGTATAAAAGTGTTCAGCCAGAGTATTTAGCCAATATCACCCTTACACTTATTTTTGGCAGGCGTAGTAGGCCTACAGAAGTTGACAATTTTCTGAGAATATGATGATTATGATGATGAATCCATTGTGTAATTCCTGTTTTTTGTGACCTTTTGATTCTTAACATGATGTTCTAGGTTAAGCGAGCTGGACTTGTAAAAGATGTAGTGATGTTCTGCCAACAAGAAAATATTGCCCCAATGACTGATAATAATGTGAGAATCCCCTTAAACGGTGTTTGTGGAAATGTTGGCATATGTTCTTAAGACTAAGGTAAGGAGAGTAAGGTAATAATTCATTACTTTTTATACTCAAAAATACAAACATGGTGACTATGTCCCTTTACTTCTTGATTAGAGGTCATCATGTATGTTAATTTGATGTATGGGCTAAAACTAAATTTTGCCTACAACTCAAGCATGTATCTTCAATAACAAAATACTCCTACCCCCTTCAGTATGTGATAAAGATGGCATGCTTCTGCTTACAGATCAGTAAGGAGTTCCGCCCAATTAATGACATACCGAACACACACCAAAGATGTTGTCACTGTTCCATGCAAAAAGAAGAGCTGTGGGCCAAAGGATCAAGTCACGGATGCTGCAACGCATCCAGGTAAGAGGGGAAAAAATAATCTTACATTAAATATTTTTCATTACATTCAAACACCTTTCCTCTCATGTAATCTCATGTCCACTCCCCTCTTCTACAAGTACTCTCCTCTCCGCTCCTTTACTGTTTCCTCATCTCCTCTTTTCTCATCTCCACTATTCTCATCTCCTCTCACCCCTTCTCTTCTACCATATCCTTCCCTTCTTTTTCATAGGACACAACTGTCTCTGTTGATAAGAGAAGGGAAGCGGTCCTGAGATGCTTGATTGAGTACATTGGGGGCCATGAAGAGGACCTTATAAATGACCATAATGTATGTGTTCGGCTTAAAGCTACTTATCTATTTGATCTGTACTACCTCACTCACCAAACTACTTTCTTCTTTGTCTCTACCAAATGGGACTTGAAAATTAGGTGCATGCAGTGCTGATACTGCCGGCATCGTCATTGACTGATACCCAGTCATCAGAGGTTTGCCCAACTTGGCAAAGGCATGCTGTCTTCTGTTTGGACTGATCTATGCTCTTGAGCTGAAATATCCTGCAAAACTGGTGCACACATATGAAGTCTTTCAGCAGCTCTTTCTTGCCATGAATGTCATGCCTCCCAAACCATCACCAAAGTACACTAATTTGCTGAACAAGCTGAGTTAAAATTTTATTTTCAGTTTTGAGATTTTTTTCTGTACATTTTCAGCCACATTGAGAGTGTGAGATTTGCTTTTGTTGTTTTTACATTGATTGCCATGGTAGTTGGCAGAGTGTTTTGAGAGGACTGCACTGACTTCTCTTTGTTTTGCTGTGTTCAAGTTAGGACATTTTTGGCCATGTTTAAGACAAAGCAAAACTTTTATGAAATAAGTGTTGTGGCAACGCAGCCGAGCCACTAAACAGTTTCCAGTGTGTGCGTGCCCTCGCTTGGTTGCTCGGTCGGTCGACTGTCTTTTATCGCTGTGCCATCTTTGTTATGCTAAATTTTGTACATTATGGCTATATCTATGCCAGGAAAAAAATTAATAAAAAATAAGAATAAAAATATAAAAATAAATATTTGAAATGTCTTTTCAGCTTGTTCTTCATTTAAAATCGTTGCTTTTCACTGTATAGTCTATTTCAATGTTTTGGTGTGCTTTACAGAGAACGAAAGCGATCTCATCTGTCAGAAAACAAAACAGTTAAATTCTCTCGGAGTAATGAAGCTCCAGGCTGCTTATATGAACTAAACACCATAAAAAATGTATTATCTGAATAAAGAACTAAAAAACAAAATAAATGAATATTTTACCATCACTTACGTTCTCTTTAATGATAAATTTTACAGTAGAATTGTTTAATTGAGATGAATGTACTTCTGGCGAATAACCAGAAGTACATGAATCTCAATTAAGGCCTATTTAAGTATATTGAAAATTATTGTATTACTTTACATGAGCTCAAAAAAATTGAGTTAAACCAATAAAGATAATGCCTAGTTGGCCCAATCAAGAAAATTGAGTTCATTAAACGCATAAAAATCCAGTTGATTTAAACCAATACCACTGCAAATCCCTAGTTGGATAAACTTAATTTTCTTGATTGATCCAACTAGGCATTATCAGTAGTATTGTTTTAACTCAACTTAATTTTTATGAGCTCATGTAAAGTATTAAAATCATTTTCATTCTACCTAAAAAAGGCTTGAAGTTTACTCAACTTAAAAAGACCAATGCAATCGCTTGCCTTATTTTTTATAAGTAAGATGCAGGTTTTTCTTTTTACAGTGTGGCCGAGAAATGTAATTTTGATGTTCACTCCCAAACCGCTGCGCAGAAGTCAACCAAACTTCAACCATTAGTGTATTGTATCACAATCTAGTAGTTACATGTGGAAATTTGGTTCTCGGACATTTGATTTGAGCGCAATCCTCAAACTTAGGTCAAAAAAGCCATTTAAGCCTTTTCACAGTGAGATCTATGCGATATGGCCGAGAAATGTAATTTTGATGTTAACTCCCAAACCGCTGCGCAGAAGTCAACCAAACTTCACCCATTAGTGTATTGTATCACAATCTAGTAGTTACATGTGGAAATTTGGTTCTAGGACATTTGATTTGAGCGCAATCCTCAAACTTAGGTCAAAAAAGCCATTTAAGCCTTTTCACAGTGAGATCTATGCGATATGGCCGAGAAATGTAATTTTGATGTTAACTCCCAAACCGCTGCGCAGAAGTCAACCAAACTTCACCCAATAGTGTATTGTATCACATTCTAGTAGTTACATTTGAAAATTTCGTTCTAGGACATTTGGTTTAAGCGCAATCATTAAACTTAGGTCAAAAAAGCCATTTAAGCCTTTTCACAGTGAGATCTATGCGATATGGCCGAGAAATGTAATTTTGATGTTAACTCCCAAACCGCTGCGCAGAAGTCAACCAAACTTCACCCAATACTGTATTTTATCACAATCTAGTAGTTACATGTGGAAATTTGGTTCTAGGACATTTGATTTGAGCGCAATCCTCAAACTTAGGTCAAAAAAGCCATTTAAGCCTTTTCACAGTGAGATCTATGCGATATGGCCGAGAAATGTAATTTTGATGTTAACTCCCAAACCGCTGCGCAGAAGTCAACCAAACTTCACCCAATAGTGTATTGTATCACAATCTAGTAGTTACATTTGAAAATTTTGTTCTAGGACATTTTGTTTGAGCGCAAACCTCAAACTTAGGTCAAAAAAGCCATTTAAGCCTTTTCACAGTGAGATCTATGCGATATGGCCGAGAAATGTAATTTTGATGTTAACTCCCAAACCGCTGCGCAGAAGTCAACCAAACTTCACCCAATAGTGTATTGTATCACAATCTAGTAGTTACATTTGAAAATTTCGTTCTAGGACATTTGGTTTGAGCGCAATCATTAAACTTAGGTCAAAAAAGCCATTTAAGCCTTTTCACAGTGTGATCTATGCGATATGGCCGAGAAATGTAATTTTGATGTTAACTCCCAAACCGCTGCGCAGAAGTCAACCAAACTTCACCCATTAGTGTATTGTATCACAATCTAGTAGTTACATGTGGAAATTTGGTTATAGGACATTTGATTTGAGCGCAATCCTCAAACTTAGGTCAAAAAAGCCATTTAAGCCTTTTCACAGTGAGATCTATGCGATATGGCCGAGAAATGTAATTTTTATGTTAACTCCCAAACCGCTGCGCAGAAGTCAACCAAACTTCACCCAATAGTGTATTTTATCACAATCTAGTAGTTACATTTGGAAATTTAGTTCTAGGACATTTGATTTGAGCGCAATCTTCAAACTTAATTAAAAAAAGTCATTTAAGCCTTTTCACAGTGAGATCTATGCGATATGGCCGAGAAATGTAATTTTGATGTTCACTCCCAAACCGCTGCGCAGAAGTCAACCAAACTTCAACCATTAGTGTATTGTATCACAATCTAGTAGATACATGTGGAAATTTGGTTCTCGGACATTTGATTTGAGCGCAATCCTCAAACTTAGGTCAAAAAAGCCATTTAAGCCTTTTCACAGTGAGATCTATGCGATATGGCCGAGAAATGTAATTTTGATGTTAACTCCCAAACCGCTGCGCAGAAGTCAACCAAACTTCACCCAATAGTGTATTGTATCACAATCTAGTAGTTACATTTGAAAATTTTGTTCTAGGACATTTTGTTTGAGCGCAATCATCAAACTTAATTAAAAAAGTCATTTAAGCCTTTTCACAGTGAGATCTATGCGATATGGCCGAGAAATGTAATTTTGATGTTAACTCCAAAACCGCTGCGCAGAAGTCAACCAAACTTCACCCATTAGTGTATTGTATCACAATCTAGTAGTTACATGTGGAAATTTGGTTCTAGGACATTTGATTTGAGCGCAATCCTCAAACTTAGGTCAAAAAAGCCATTTAAGCCTTTTCACAGTGAGATCTATGCGATATGGCCGAGAAATGTAATTTTGATGTTAACTCCCAAACCGCTGCGCAGAAGTCAACCAAACTTCACCCAATAGTGTATTGTATCACATTCTAGTAGTTACATTTGAAAATTTCGTTCTAGGACATTTGGTTTGAGCGCAATCATTAAACTTAGGTCAAAAAAGCCATTTAAGCCTTTTCACAGTGAGATCTATGCGATATGGCCAAGAAATGTAATTTTGATGTTAACTCCCAAACCGCTGCGCAGAAGTCAACTAAACTTCACCCAATAGTGTATTGTATCACATTCTAGTAGTTACATTTGAAAATTTCGTTCTAGGACATTTGGTTTGAGCGCAATCATTAAACTTAATTAAAAAAGTCATTTAAGCCTTTTCACAGTGAGATCTATGCGATATGGCCGAGAAATGTAATTTTGATGTTAACTCCCAAACCGCTGCGCAGAAGTCAACCAAACTTCACCCATTAGTGTATTGTATCACAATCTAGTAATTACATGTGGAAATTTGGTTCTAGGACATTTGATTTGAGCGCAATCCTCAAACTTAGGTCAAAAAAGCCATTTAAGCCTTTTCACAGTGAGATCTATGCGATATGGCCGAGAAATGTAATTTTGATGTTAACTCCCAAACCGCTGCGCAGAAGTCAACCAAACTTCACCCAATAGTGTATTGTATCACAATCTAGTAGGTACATTTGAAAATTTTGTTCTAGGACATTTTGTTTGAGCGCAAACCTCAAACTTAGGTCAAAAAAGCCATTTAAGCCTTTTCACAGTGAGATCTATGCGATATGGCCGAGAAATGTAATTTTGATGTTAACTCCCAAATCGCTGCGCAGAAGTCAACCAAACTTCACCCAATAGTGTATTGTATCACATTCTAGTAGTTACATTTGAAAATTTCGTTCTAGGACATTTGGTTTGAGCGCAATCATTAAACTTAGGTCAAAAAAGCCATTTAAGCCTTTTCACAGTGAGATCTATGCGATATGGCCGAGAAATGTAATTTTGATGTTAACTCCCAAACCGCTGCGCAGAAGTCAACCAAACTTCACCCATTAGTGTATTGTATCACAATCTAGTAGTTACATGTAGAAATTTGGTTATAGGACATTTGATTTGAGCGCAATCCTCAAACTTAGGTCAAAAAAGCCATTTAAGCCTTTTCACAGTGAGATCTATGCGATATGGCCGAGAAATGTAATTTTGATGTTAACTCCCAAACCGCTGCGCAGAAGTCAACCAAACTTCACCCAATAGTGTATTTTATCACAATCTAGTAGTTACATTTGGAAATTTAGTTCTAGGACATTTGATTTGAGCGCAATCTTCAAACTTAATTAAAAAAAGTCATTTAAGCCTTTTCACAGTGAGATCTATGCGATATGGCCGAGAAATGTAATTTTGATGTTCACTCCCAAACCGCTGCGCAGAAGTCAACCAAACTTCAACCAATAGTGTATTGTATCACAATCTAGTAGTTACATTTGAAAATTTTGTTCTAGGACTATTTGTTTGAGCGCAATCATCAAACTTAATTAAAAAAGTCATTTAAGCCTTTTCACAGTGAGATCTATGCGATATGGCCGAGAAATGTAATTTTGATGTTAACTCCCAAACCGCTGCGCAGAAGTCAACCAAACTTCACCCATTAGTGTATTGTATCACAATCTAGTAGTTACATGTGGAAATGTGGTTCTAGGACATTGGATTTGAGCGCAATCCTCAAACTTAGGTCAAAAAAGCCATTTAAGCCTTTTCACAGTGAGATCTATGCGATATGGCCGAGAAATGTAATTTTGATGTTAACTCCCAAACCGCTGCGCAGAAGTCAACCAAACTTCACCCAATAGTGTATTGTATCACATTCTAGTAGTTACATTTGAAAATTTCGTTCTAGGACATTTGGTTTGAGCGCAATCATTAAACATAGGTCAAAAAAGCCATTTAAGCCTTTTCACAGTGAGATCTATGCGATATGGCCGAGAAATGTAATTTTGATGTTAACTCCCAAACCGCTGCGCAGAAGTCAACCAAACTTCACCCAATAGTGTATTGTATCACATTCTAGTAGTTACATTTGAAAATTTCGTTCTAGGACATTTGGTTTGAGCGCAATCATTAAACTTAGGTCAAAAAAGCCATTTAAGCCTTTTCACAGTGAGATCTATGCGATATGGCCGAGAAATGTAATTTTGATGTTAACTCCCAAACCGCTGCGCAGAAGTCAACCAAACTTCACCCAATAGTGTATTGTATCACATTCTAGTAGTTACATTTGAAAATTTTGTTCTAGGACATTTGGTTTGAGCGCAATCATTAAACTTAGGTCAAAAAAGCCATTTAAGCCTTTTCACAGTGAGATCTATGCGATATGGCGGAGAAATGTAATTTTGATGTTAACTCCCAAACCGCTGCGCAGAAGTCAACTAAACTTCACCCAATAGTGTATTGTATCACATTCTAGTAGTTACATTTGAAAATTTCGTTCTAGGACATTTGGTTTGAGCGCAATCATTAAACTTAATTAAAAAAGTCATTTAAGCCTTTTCACAGTGAGATCTATGCGATATGGCCGAGAAATGTAATTTTGATGTTAACTCCCAAACCGCTGCGCAGAAGTCAACCAAACTTCACCCATTAGTGTATTGTATCACAATCTAGTAATTACATGTGGAAATTTGGTTCTAGGACATTTGATTTGAGCGCAATCCTCAAACTTAGGTCAAAAAAGCCATTTAAGCCTTTTCACAGTGAGATCTATGCGATATGGCCGAGAAATGTAATTTTGATGTTAACTCCCAAACCGCTGCGCAGAAGTCAACCAAACTTCACCCATTAGTGTATTGTATCACAATCTAGTAGTTACATGTGGAAATTTGGTTGTAGGACATTTGATTTGAGCGCAATCCTCAAACTTAGGTCAAAAAAGCCATTTAAGCCTTTTCACAGTGAGATCTATGCGATATGGCCGAGAAATGTAATTTTGATGTTAACTCCCAAACCGCTGCGCAGAAGTCAACCAAACTTCACCCAATAGTGTATTGTATCACATTCTAGTAGTTACATTTTAAAATTTCGTTCTAGGACATTTGGTTTGAGCGCAATTATTAAACTTAGGTCAAAAAAGCCATTTAAGCCTTTTCACAGTGAGATCTATGCGATATGGCCGAGAAATGTAATTTTGATGTTAACTCCCAAACCGCTGCGCAGAAGTAAACCAAACTTCACCCATTAGTGTATTGTATCACAATCTAGTAGTTACATGTGGAAATTTGGTTCTAGGACATTTGATTTGAGCGCAATCCTCAAACTTAGGTCAAAAAAGCCATTTAAGCCTTTTCACAGTGAGATCTATGCGATATGGCCGAGAAATATAATTTTGATGTTAACTCCCAAACCGCTGCGCAGAAGTCAACCAAACTTCACCCAATAGTGTATTGTATCACAATCTAGTAGTTACATTTGAAAATTTTGTTCTAGGACATTTTGTTTGAACGCAATAATCAAACTTAATTAAAAAAGTCATTTAAGCCTTTTCACAGTGAGATCTATGCGATATGGCCGAGAAATGTAATTTTGATGTTAACTCCCAAACCGCTGCGCAGAAGTCAACCAAACTTCACCCAATAGTGTATTGTATCACAATCTAGTAGTTACATTTGAAAATTTTGTTCTAGGACATTTTGTTTGAGCGCAAACCTCAAACTTAGGTCAAAAAAGCCATTTAAGCCTTTTCACAGTGAGATCTATGCGATATGGCCGAGAAATGTAATTTTGATGTTAACTCCCAAACCGCTGCGCAGAAGTCAACCAAACTTCACCCAATAGTGTATTGTATCACATTCTAGTAGTTACATTTGAAAATTTCGTTCTAGGACATTTGATTTGAGCGCAATCATTAAACTTAAGTCAAAAAAGCCATTTAAGCCTTTTCACAGTGAGATCTATGCGATATGGCCGAGAAATGTAATTTTGATGTTAACTCCCAAACCGCTGCGCAGAAGTCAACCAAACTTCACCCATTAGTGTATTGTATCACAATCTAGTAGTTACATGTGGAAATTTGGTTATAGGACATTTGATTTGAGCGCAATCCTCAAACTTAGGTCAAAAAAGCCATTTAAGCCTTTTCACAGTGAGATCTATGCGATATGGCCGAGAAATGTAATTTTGATGTTAACTCCCAAACCGCTGCGCAGAAGTCAACCAAACTTCACCCAATAGTGTATTGTATCACATTCTAGTAGTTACATTTGAAAATTTCGTTCTAGGACATTTGGTTTGAGCGCAATCATTAAACTTAGGTCAAAAAAGCCATTTAAGCCTTTTCACAGTGAGATCTATGCGATATGGCCGAGAAATGTAATTTTGATGTTAACTCCCAAACCGCTGCGCAGAAGTCAACCAAACTTCACCCATTAGTGTATTGTATCACAATCTAGTAGTTACATGTGGAAATTTGGTTATAGGACATTTGATTTGAGCGCAATCCTCAAACTTAGGTCAAAAAAGCCATTTAAGCCTTTTCACAGTGAGATCTATGCGATATGGCCGAGAAATGTAATTTTGATGTTAACTCCCAAACCGCTGCGCAGAAGTCAACCAAACTTCACCCAATAGTGTATTTTATCACAATCTAGTAGTTACATTTGGAAATTTAGTTCTAGGACATTTGATTTGAGCGCAATCTTCAAACTTAATTAAAAAAAGTCATTTAAGCCTTTTCACAGTGAGATCTATGCGATATGGCCGAGAAATGTAATTTTGATGTTCACTCCCAAACCGCTGCGCAGAAGTCAACCAAACTTCAACCATTAGTGTATTGTATCACAATCTAGTAGTTACATGTGGAAATTTGGTTCTCGGACATTTGATTTGAGCGCAATCCTCAAACTTAGGTCAAAAAAGCCATTTAAGCCTTTTCACAGTGAGATCTATGCGATATGGCCGAGAAATGTAATTTTGATGTTAACTCCCAAACCGCTGCGCAGAAGTCAACCAAACTTCACCCATTAGTGTATTGTATCACAATCTAGTAGTTACATGTGGAAATTTGGTTCTAGGACATTTGATTTGAGCGCAATCCTCAAACTTAGGTCAAAAAAGCCATTTAAGCCTTTTCACAGTGAGATCTATGCGATATGGCCGAGAAATGTAATTTTGATGTTAACTCCCAAACCGCTGCGCAGAAGTCAACCAAACTTCACCCATTAGTGTATTGTATCACAATCTAGTAGTTACATGTGGAAATTTGGTTATAGGACATTTGATTTGAGCGCAATCCTCAAACTTAGGTCAAAAAAGCCATTTAAGCCTTTTCACAGTGAGATTTATGCGATATGGCCGAGAAATGTAATTTTGATGTTAACTCCCAAACCGCTGCGCAGAAGTCAACCAAACTTCACCCAATAGTGTATTGTATCACATTCTAGTAGTTACATTTGAAAATTTCGTTCTAGGACATTTGGTTTGAGCGCAATCATTAAACTTAGGTCAAAAAAGCCATTTAAGCCTTTTCACAGTGAGATCTATGCGATATGGCCGAGAAATGTAATTTTGATGTTAACTCCCAAACCGCTGCGCAGAAGTCAACCAAACTTCACCCATTAGTGTATTGTATCACAATCTAGTAGTTACATGTGGAAATTTGGTTATAGGACATTTGATTTGAGCGCAATCCTCAAACTTAGGTCAAAAAAGCCATTTAAGCCTTTTCACAGTGAGATCTATGCGATATGGCCGAGAAATGTAATTTTGATGTTCACTCCCAAACCGCTGCGCAGAAGTCAACCAAACTTCAACCATTAGTGTATTGTATCACAATCTAGTAGTTACATGTGGAAATTTGGTTCTCGGACATTTGATTTGAGCGCAATCCTCAAACTTAGGTCAAAAAAGCCATTTAAGCCTTTTCACAGTGAGATCTATGCGATATGGCCGAGAAATGTAATTTTGATGTTAACTCCCAAACCGCTGCGCAGAAGTCAACCAAACTTCACCCATTAGTGTATTGTATCACAATCTAGTAGTTACATGTGGAAATTTGGTTCTAGGACATTTGATTTGAGCGCAATCCTCAAACTTAGGTCAAAAAAGCCATTTAAGCCTTTTCACAGTGAGATCTATGCGATATGGCCGAGAAATGTAATTTTGATGTTAACTCCCAAACCGCTGCGCAGAAGTCAACCAAACTTCACCCAATAGTGTATTGTATCACATTCTAGTAGTTACATTTGAAAATTTCGTTCTAGGACATTTGGTTTGAGCGCAATCATTAAACTTAGGTCAAAAAAGCCATTTAAGCCTTTTCACAGTGAGATCTATGCGATATGGCCGAGAAATGTAATTTTGATGTTAACTCCCAAACCGCTGCGCAGAAGTCAACCAAACTTCACCCAATAGTGTATTTTATCACAATCTAGTAGTTACATGTGGAAATTTGGTTCTAGGACATTTGATTTGAGCGCAATCCTCAAACTTAGGTCAAAAAAGCCATTTAAGCCTTTTCACAGTGAGATCTATGCGATATGGCCGAGAAATGTAATTTTGATGTTAACTCCAAAACGCTGCGCAGAAGTCAACCAAACTTCACCCATTAGTGTATTGTATCACAATCTAGTAGTTACATGTGGAAATTTGGTTCTAGGACATTTGATTTGAGCGCAATCCTCAAACTTAGGTCAAAAAAGCCATTTAAGCCTTTTCACAGTGAGATCTATGCGATATGGCCGAGAAATGTAATTTTGATGTTAACTCCCAAACCGCTGCGCAGAAGTCAACCAAACTTCACCCAATAGTGTATTGTATCACATTCTAGTAGTTACATTTGAAAATTTCGTTCTAGGACATTTGGTTTGAGCGCAATCATTAAACTTAGGTCAAAAAAGCCATTTAAGCCTTTTCACAGTGAGATCTATGCGATATGGCCGAGAAATGTAATTTTGATGTTAACTCCCAAACCGCTGCGCAGAAGTCAACTAAACTTCACCCAATAGTGTATTGTATCACATTCTAGTAGTTACATTTGAAAATTTCGTTCTAGGACATTTGGTTTGAGCGCAATCATTAAACTTAATTAAAAAAGTCATTTAAGCCTTTTCACAGTGAGATCTATGCGATATGGCCGAGAAATGTAATTTTGATGTTAACTCCCAAACCGCTGCGCAGAAGTCAACCAAACTTCACCCATTAGTGTATTGTATCACAATCTAGTAATTACATGTGGAAATTTGGTTCTAGGACATTTGATTTGAGCGCAATCCTCAAACTTAGGTCAAAAAAGCCATTTAAGCCTTTTCACAGTGAGATCTATGCGATATGGCCGAGAAATGTAATTTTGATGTTAACTCCCAAACCGCTGCGCAGAAGTCAACCAAACTTCACCCAATAGTGTATTGTATCACAATCTAGTAGGTACATTTGAAAATTTTGTTCTAGGACATTTTGTTTGAGCGCAAACCTCAAACTTAGGTCAAAAAAGCCATTTAAGCCTTTTCACAGTGAGATCTATGCGATATGGCCGAGAAATGTAATTTTGATGTTAACTCCCAAACCGCTGCGCAGAAGTCAACCAAACTTCACCCAATAGTGTATTGTATCACATTCTAGTAGTTACATTTGAAAATTTCGTTCTAGGACATTTGGTTTGAGCGCAATCATTAAACTTAGGTCAAAAAAGCCATTTAAGCCTTTTCACAGTGAGATCTATGCGATATGGCCGAGAAATGTAATTTTGATGTTAACTCCCAAACCGCTGCGCAGAAGTCAACCAAACTTCACCCATTAGTGTATTGTATCACAATCTAGTAGTTACATGTGGAAATTTGGTTATAGGACATTTGATTTGAGCGCAATCCTCAAACTTAGGTCAAAAAAGCCATTTAAGCCTTTTCACAGTGAGATCTATGCGATATGGCCGAGAAATGTAATTTTGATGTTAACTCTCAAACCGCTGCGCAGAAGTCAACCAAACTTCACCCAATAGTGTATTTTATCACAATCTAGTAGTTACATTTGGAAATTTTATTTCTAGGACATTTGATTTGAGCGCAATCTTCAAACTTAATTAAAAAAAGTCATTTAAGCCTTTTCACAGTGAGATCTATGCGATATGGCCGAGAAATGTAATTTTGATGTTCACTCCCAAACCGCTGCGCAGAAGTCAACCAAACTTCAACCATTAGTGTATTGTATCACAATCTAGTAATTACATGTGGAAATTTGGTTCTCGGACATTTGATTTGAGCGCAATCCTCAAACTTAGGTCAAAAAAGTCATTTAAGCCTTTTCACAGTGAGATCTATGCGATATGGCCGAGAAATGTAATTTTGATGTTAACTCCCAAACCGCTGCGCAGAAGTAA